>NW_020855415.1:31225-56519 GCF_000972845.2 Larimichthys crocea
CAACAAGATGGAAGAGCTAACGGCACTGACCCGGCTGCAGAGGGAGTACCGGGAATGCAGCCTCATGTGCTTCGGAGACGTGGATGACTGAACTTTCTCCGGACTCCACATTAACCTGGACGATTCCAGCTCGTCCGGGAGAGAAAGCACCGGAGAGCGTGTAGAAGAAGGGAGGGTGCGGGATCGCTGTGTTTGTGAACGATAGATGGTGCCACCCGGGACCAATCAGGGTGAAGGAGCAACTCTTGCACCAGAGACCTGGAGCTGTTAGCGGTCAGCATGCGGCCATACTACCTCCCGAGGGAGTTTTCACAGGTTTTGCCGTGACTGTGTACTCCCCTCTCGGCGGTCGCTGCTGCCGCTGCAGCTACAGACCAGTCCACACTGTCGTCTCGCAGCTCCTAAAACAGCACCCCCAATCCCTCCTGCTCATCTCCGGTGACTTCAATCATGCCTATCTGTCCTCTGCGCTCCCCACCTTCACCCAGTACTGAACTGCCACACCAGAGACAATAAAACGTTGGACTTACTGTATGCAAACATCAAGGATGCCTACACCTCATCCCCCCTCCCCCGCTGGGTCGCTCTGATCACAACCTTGTTCACCTCATCACAGACTACACCCCTGTGGTGAATAAAACAACAACCTGTGAAGAGGCGTGTGAAGCAGTGGTCTGAGGGGACCAGTGCCAGGCTCAGAGACTGCTTCGAGCAACGGACTGGGAAGCACTCTGCAGCCCCCACGGCAGTGACAATTGACAGCATGACTGACTGCTCACGGATTATATTAACTTCGTGTGGGAGAACACTGTGCCCTCCAAGTTGGTCGTTTTTTTCCCAACAACAAACCTGGGTGACCCCTGAGATTAAGGCCCTGCTGAATGACAATAAGAGGTCTTCAGATCGGGGGACAAAGAGGAGCTGCGTAGAGTCCAGAGGGAACTCCGGCTGAGGATCAGGAAGGGGAAGGACAGCTACAGGAGGAAATGAGGAGAACGGATGAGGAGCAAGAACAACACGGATGTCTGGAGGGACTGCAGCCATCGCAGGCCACATGAAAAGGAGTGGGGGAGGAGCCCAGTAAGCGGGGACAAGACTGGGCAGATGACTGATCTGTTCTTCAACAGATTTGATTCTGCCCCCCCTCCCTCTCTCACTCCCCCTGACCCCTATTCACACCTTCCCTGGCCAGCTCCCCCCTCCCCCTCAGCCTGCACCTTCAACACCTTCAACACCTAACCCCACCCCCCACCCCAGTCATCCTCCACCCACCTCTCCATAACAGATGATCAGGTGAGGAGTCAACTAAAAAAGATCAAGGCAGGAAGGCCCCAGGCCCGGACGGCATCAGCCCCAGGCTCCTTAAGGACTGTGCTCACCAGCTCTGTGTGTCGTCAGACACTTATTCAACCTGAGCCTGAGCCTGGGAGAAGGTCCCGGCCCTGTGGAAGACCTCCTGTGTGGTCCTGGTACCAAGACGCCGCGCCCCAAGGAGCCAAACCATTTCAGGCCTGTTGCCCTGACTTCTCACCTGATGAAACTATAGGAGAGGATCATCTGAGACACTTAAGACCGCTGGTGGGCACACAGCTGGACCCCCTGCAGTTTGCTTACCAGCCTGGGATCGGGGTGGATGACGCAGTACTATACCTGCTGCACAGATCACTGCTCCACCTGGAGGACAGCAGGAGCGCTGTGAGGGTCATGTTTTTTGACTTCTCCAGTGCTTTTAACACCATCCAGCCTTCACTGCTCAGAGTGAAGATGGAAGTGTGGGAGTGGCCCACACCTGGCTGCATGCCAACAGACCTCACCAACAGACCACAGTTTGTGAAGCTCCAGCACTGTGTGTCTGACGTGGTGCTCTGCAGCACAGGTGCCCCTCAGGGTACGGTGCTCTCCCCCTTCCTCTTCACCTCTACACTTGGACTTCACCCACAACACCGCCCACTGCCACATCCAGAAGTTCTCCGATGACACAGCCGTCGTTGGATGTGTTTCAGAGGGGGACGTCTGGAATACAGGACCATCATCAGGGACTTTGTCAGCTGGAGTGAGCTAAACCAGCTTCAGCTCAACACCAGCAAGACAAAGGAGTGATCATAAACTTCCAGAGGAAAGCATCCCCACTTCCACACCGGTGGACATCCCGGGATCGGACATAGAGGTGGTGCAGAGCTACAGTTCCTGGGTGTTCACCTCAACAATAAACTGACTGGACTGACAACACCCATGCTCTCTACAAGAAGGGCCAGAGTCGTCTCCACCTGCTGAGGAGCTGGGTCCTTTGGAGTATGCAGGGCTCTCCTCAGGACTTTTTATGACTCTGTGGTGGCCTCAGCCACTTTTATGCTGTGGTCTGCTGGAGAGGGGCAGCACGGACAGGGACAGGAGCAGACTCAATAGACTTATTAGAGAGCGAGCTCTGTCCTGGACTGTCCTCTGGACCCCATAGAGGAAGTGGGTGAGAGGAGGATGTTAGCTAAGCTGACATCCATCATGGACAACCCCTCTCACCCCCTACACGACACTGTGGGGTTTCTGAGCAGCTCCTTCAGCAGCAGCTGCTACACCCACGGTGTAAGAAGGAGAGGTTCCGCCGGTCCTTCATCCCTTCTGCTGTGAGGACTTTCAACACCTGCACTGATCATGTTGTAGTCTCTTGTTCATGTCAACCATTGCTATTTTTTTGTCCATTGCTATTTTTTGTTCTCCATTGCTATTTTTTGTTCTTGTTTGTTTTTTTTGTTGTTGTTTTTTTAAGTTTATATTCTACCTTATACTTGTTTTAGCACATTCTATTTAGTACTTTTTGTAAATATGTACACTTGTGTTTTCCCTCCTTGACTATTTTTCGCTGCTGTAAACAAGTGAATTCCCGTTGTGGGATAAATAAAGTATTATCTAATCTAATCTAATCTAATCTAATCTAAAGGCAGAGTCCAGGATGACGGCAGTTGTAACAGAATACCCCAATTGTATCCATTATCTCCGTCTACACCAGATATGGGATTCCCGGGGGGAGAAGGAGTGTCCATGGCACATCTGACTGACGGACGGTTTGTGGCAGTAGGGCCCCAGCTGCCCCCACTTCAGACAGCTACTGGAAAACAACGGCGGAACAGCGAAGCCAATGACCCGGAGGTGGAAACGCAGACCGAATGGATGGTGTGGTGCTGGGAAGACAGAGCAGGGAGATTGCTGATGAATTGAACCCATGGCGGTGGATAACTTGGCGGCGAGGACAACTCGGACACCGGCCTGAGCCACCACAGCAACCTACTCGCATCCCAACCACACACGGGGAGCCACCAACACCTGCAAAGGGAGGATCCCGTGTCCAAAGCATACCAGGATTAAGGATCAAGCCGACGCTAGGGTCACTGCCATCTTGACCCAGTTAGATCTCAGCGACAGGACTACCCCACGGCAGAGGTGGAAGCAGAAACCCCATGCATGGATGAACTCCTCATCATTGATCGATGGGACGCCATCTCCAGGACCGCCTCATCTGTCACCAGTCCCGTCGGAGGACCCGGACGTGTTGCTTCTCCAGATGACGGCGAGGAGGACGATTCTTGTCCCCCGAGGCTTAAGGAATAGCGTCAGGAGCGCGGGGGATCTCAAGGGGGTGTGTCAAGTAAGTTGAGATCCCTGATCTGCTGACACAGCGAAGGAGTTAATGTGAAAGTCATGGGGCTTTCTGGTATGACCAATAGTGGCATAACCTTCGGACTTTTGGGACTATCCACTTCTGAGCTGGACAATTTGGACTTTCTGTCTGAGTGTGAGTAATACATAAAGGAAAATGAGCTAAACTGAAATGTGATCAATGATGTTCTGCATTAAATAATGTAAGAATGAGAATGTTAAAGTGAGTGTAACCATAAGGGAGAGAGTAATTAAACTGTGTTTTGATTTTGACTACTAGAAATTGTGAAATCATTGCAACAGCTAGTAGCTGAGTGGTAACCAAAGGAAAATCATGCTGAGAGGTTGGGCCAGGAAATATGAGCAACTGGACCAGAGGGAGAGGACAAGTGAAGCAAACAGGAAACATCTGGAGGATGAACCAGAAGGATGAACTACCACCTATATAGTTGGACTCCGGCAAGTGACTCATTGCAGCCTGATAGGGGGAAATCCAACAAACAGGGAGTATAAGAGCGCCACTGCGCAACGGAGATCGGGGGTTATCCTCGTCAGCCGGCACCCAGTTCGAGACATGCTGGACGACAGACCAAAACAGAGCATTGAATCTAAACTCTAAACCACCGAGAGGAACAGACGAACAGCCTAACATCACAAAGAGAAGAATCTGGGCCACAGCTGGCAAGAGGAGCTGAGCGAAGGAGGATTAACCACCCCAAACCGGCTGTGGGTCTCGACTGGACCAACCAGAATTCTTTTCTGTTCATCCTGCCGAGAGAGACTGGACTGTGGATATCGGGGACTTTCTGGGCTTTGGACAAAGCCAGGGACTCTCGATGAAAAGGATTGGAAACGACTGATCACCGCTTCACCCTCTCCCTCCCTCTCTCCAAATTGGACCAACCTCAGTAACTCAGCAACAGCCTTCGTATCAGGTTATCAAATTTTAATATAAGGATAGTGATTTTAGAGGATAGGGTTAATCAAATCTGAATAAATTAAACTGTATGCTTGCCCTTGCTAAACTTTGCAATAAATATATCCACTGCAGTTAAAGATTAAGTTGTGGACCTCACATTTATGACAACTCCTGCAGGGTGTAATCTGAGTATAGTGTGTTCAACATCAATAAGGTTCTAATAGGTTACTCTAGCCCACTGAATTAACAGACCCTTGGTGCTCACTGTCCGAGCCACTAAAAAATATCCTAGCAACCACACCAAGTGCCAGATCAATGAGAGGAGAGCTGCCGTGAACGCACGCGGCTAGTGTAGTATTTGGCCCACAGGGGCTATTCGGTCAGGTGCTATCTAGGTAGCAGGGTAGATGTGCGGATGAAGGCAGTTAGAAGCTAGGCGAATCTCCTTGCCACCAGCTTAAACAGTCCTCTGTACGGTCCCGGGGGGCTTGAGGATCGGACCCGTGAAACGGAGACTTACTACCCCTCTAGAACACTGTGCTCTCAGGATGCTGGGTTCCTTGTGGTTTCTATAGTTTCCAAAAGTAGATTGGGAGCCAGAGCTTCAGCTATCAAGCTCCTCTTCTGTGGAACAAACTACCATTCTGGGTTCGGGAGGCAGACACGGTCAACACTTTTTTTAGAGTAGACTTAGACTTTCCTTTTTAATAGAGCTTATATTTAGGGCTGGTTTAGGTCCTTAGTTATGCTGCCGTAGGACTAGAGTGTCGGGGGACTACTGTAATCATTTTATCATTCATTGTATTCATTGTCATTTTTTTTGTAATTGTACAATATGTTTGTGTTGATTTGTTCTATATACGTGACATCTATTGCACGTCTGTCCGTCCTGGGAGAGGGATCCCCCTCTGTGGCTCTTCCTGAGGTTTCTTCCACTTTTTTTCACTGTTAAAATGGTTTTTAGTGGGCAAGTTTTAGTTGTTGTACTTCCGGTTAGTTTAGAGACTGTACAAACACAACCATGAGCGCCTCACCCGTGGGAGAGGTTCATAGAGTTTTATTTTGAGATTGGCCTCAAATATAAAGACATTAAATTAGTGCTTGCCCATAAAAAACGGTTTTCATATAAGACTGCCAGTAACGCTATATACACTTTAAAAAAAAAAATATATATATATATATATATTATATTATATAATATATATATATATATATATATATATATATACATACACACACACATATTATACACAGTACCCTGATTTTCACAAAATCAGGGTACTGGAGCCAACTAGATTGAAAGCGAAATCTGGGGGTGAGGAGATTATACTAGGCACTTGCCTAGTAAGGAGGTCGGAGCGTGGTCAGATAACAGTATGCTATCATACCAGCATTCTCAACTTTTGATAGTAGACCCTTGAGATTAAGAAGTAATCTATTCTGGGTTGTTTTAAATGTATTGGAAAAACATGAATAGTCCTTTTTGTTGGATTAAAATATCTCCAGATATCAGTCAGATTTAAATCTACCATGAATTTTTTAATAATCTTTTTGTTTGTTGATGGGAAGTATCGATGCCAGTGGATCGATCCTGTGCCGGGTCTAGTACACAATTGAAATCACCACCTATTATGTATTGGCCAGGGTAGGATGATAAAGAAGAAAGGGTTTTGGTAAAAGGAGGGATCCTCCCCATTAGGAGCCTATACACTTATCAAGTTGATCTGGGTAGATATTATAGTACCATTAAGTATGACATATCTCCCTGATGGGTCTATATATTTGTTTTTTTTGAAAGGGGTAGATTTATTAATTAATATCATGCCCCCCCCTGGCATGGGAAGTAAATGAAGCTGAGTGCACCTGCCTGGCCACCTCCTCTCCACTCTGCTAATATCGTTTTGTACCAAGTGAGTTTCCTGAAGAAAGATGATATTGGATTTGATTTGCTTAATCCTACTTAGTACTTGTTTAAGTTTTACCCATTTATTCAAACCTCTTGTATTCCAGCTAGAGATTTTTAATTCTGACCTGTTAATCACGGGGATATACAATAACCTAAATTATAGGATGGACTCCGCACATTGGTGTTATTTGTTTTGTAATGTACCAAAGGATGGTATGACCTACCTAATAAAAATTAAACGTAAAAGTAACACTCAGAGATCTTAACCCCTTCCAAGAACCCCTCCTGCACTTCCCCAAACGAAGCACACATAGCAACCCAAATAGTAATAAACTCCGTTATGCAGAACGTTAGATCCACACCATGAGGAGCAACGTGTTACACATACTGAAACATAGTTTTAGGCTAACTACTTTGAAAATTACTCGGCTGAGCCCCCTCCCCCCCCCCCCCTCTCTTCCTTTCGGGAGTGCTGGAGAAAATGTCTCTAAGGCCACATGTGCCAAAATGTCTCTAGAACCTGAAATTATCACATTAATTGTCCATTAAAAAAAAAAAAAAAAAAAAAAAAAAACACACAACACACCCCAGAAGACTTTCTCCGTAAAATGCAAACTTCTCCACGAGCCTCCCCACGACCTGAGACCTGAAATGGATATATACTGAACACGTTTTCTTTCTTTTATTATTGTAACGAGGTACCGTTAAAGTGGCCGGTGTGCTTCTTTTTTCTTTTCCAACCTTTGATTCACTGAAGATTGAGCTCAGCCGAGTTAATTTCAAAGTTAGTTAGCCTAAAACTATGTTTCAGTATGTGTAACACGTTGCTCCTCATGGTGTGGATCTAACGTTCTGCATAACCGGAGTTTATTACTATTTGGGTTGCTTATGTGTGCTTCGTTTGGGGAAGTGCAGGAGGGGTTCTTGGAAGGGGTTAAGATCTCTGAGTGTTACTTTTACGTTTAATTTTTATTATGTAGGTCATACCATCCTTTGGTACATTTACAAAACAAATAACACCAATGTGCGGAGTCCATCCTATAATTTAGGTTATTGTATATCCCCGTGATTAACAGGTCAGAATTAAAAATCTCTAGCTGGAATACAAGAGGTTTGAATAAATTGGTAAAACTTAAACAAGTACTAAGTAGGATTAAGCAAATCAAATCCAATATCATCTTTCTTCAGGAAACTCACTTGGTACAAAACGATATTAGCAGAGTGGAGAGGAGGTGGCCAGGGCAGGTGCACTCAGCTTCATTTACTTCCCATGCCAGGGGGGGGCATGATATTAATTAATAAATCTATCCCCTTTCAATTAAAAAACAAATATATAGACCCATCAGGGAGATATGTCATACTTAATGGTACTATAATATCTACCCAGATCAACTTGATAAGTGTATATGCTCCTAATGGGGATGATCCCTCCTTTTACCAAAACCTCTTTCTTTCTTTATCATCCTACCCTGGCCAATACATAATAGGTGGTGATTTCAATTGTGTACTAGACCCGGCACAGGATCGATCCACTGGCATCGATACTTCCCATCAACAAACAAAAAAGATTATTAAAAAATTCATGGTAGATTTAAATCTGACTGATATCTGGAGATATTTTAATCCTAACAAAAAGGACTATTCATGTTTTTCCAATACATTTAAAACATACTCCAGAATAGATTACTTCTTAATCTCTAATGGTCTACTATCAAAAGTTGAGAAATGCTGGTATGATAGCATACTGTTATCCGACCACGCTCCGACCTCCTTACTAATGCAAGTGCCTAGTATAATCTCCTCACCTCCCAGATTTCGCTTTCAATCTAGTTGGCTCCAGTACCCTGATTTTGTGAAAATCAGGGTACTGTGTATATATATGTGTGTGTATATATATATATACTATATATATATATATATATATATATATATATATATATAATATAATATATATATTTTTTTTTTTTAAAGTGTATATAGCGTTCTGCAGTCTTATATGAAAACCGTTTTTATGGGCAAGCACTAATTTAATGTCTTTATATTTGAGGCCAATCTCAAAATAAAACCTATGAACCTCTCCCACGGGTGAATGCGCTCCATTGTTGTGTTTGTTTACAGTCTCTAAACTAACCCGGAAGTACATCAACTTAAAACTTGCCCACTAAAAACCATTTTAACAGTGAAAAAAAGTGGAAGAAACCTCAGGAAGAGCCACAGAGGAGGGATCCCTCTCCCAGGACGGACAGACGTGCAATAGATGTCACGTATATAGAACAAATCAACACAAACATATTGTACAATTACAATAAATGATAAAATGACAATGAATTAACAATGAATGATAAAATGATTACAGTAGTCCCCCGACACTCTAGTCCTACGGCAGCATAACTAAGGACCTAAACCAGCCCTAACTATAAGCTCTATTAAAAAGGAAAGTCTTAAGTCTACTCTTAAAAGTGTTGACCGTGTCTGCCTCCCGAACCCAGAATGGTAGTTTGTTCCACAGAAGAGGAGCTTGATAGCTGAAAGCTCTGGCTCCCAATCTACTTTTGGAAACTATAGAAACCACAAGGAACCCAGCATCCTGAGAGCACAGTGTTCTAGAGGGGTAGTAAGTCTCCGTTTCACGGGTCCGATCCTCAAGCCCCTCTCGGGACCGTACAGAGGACAGTTTAAGCTGGTGGCAAGGAGATTCGCCTAGCTTCTAACTGCCTTCATCCGCACATCTACCCTGCTTACTCTAGTATAGCACCTGACCGAATAGCCCCTGTGGGCCAAATACTACACTAGCCGCGTGCGTTCACGGCAGCTCTCCTCTCATTGATCTGTGCACTTGGTGTGGTTGCTAGGATATTTTTTAGTGGCTCGGACAGTGAGCACCAAGGGTCTGTTAATTTCAGTGGGCTAGAGTAACCTATTAGAACCTTATTTGATGTTGAACACACTATACCTCATGATTACACCCTGCAGGAGTTGTCATAAATGTGAGGTCCATAACTTAATCTTTAACTGCAGTGGATATATTTATTGCAAAGTTTAGCAAGGGCAAGCATACAGTTTAATTTATTCAGATTTGATTAACCCTATCCTCTAAAATCACTATCCTTATATTAATAAATTTGATAACCTGATACGAAGGCTGTTGCTGAGTTACTGAGGTTGGTCCAATTTGGAGAGAGGGAGGGAGAGGGTGAAGCGGTGATCAGTCGTTCCAATCCTTTTCATCGAGAGTCCCTGGCTTTGTCCAAAGCCCAGAAAGTCCCCGATATCCACAGTCTCTCCTCGGCAGGATGAACACGAAAAGAATTCTGGTTGGTCCAGTCGAGACCCACAGCCGGTTTGGGGTGGTTAATCCTCCTTCGCTCAGCTCCCTCTTGCCAGCTGTGGCTCCCAGATTCTTCTCTTTGTGATGTTAGGCTGTTCGTCTGTTCCTTCTCGGTGGTTTAGAGTTTAGATTCAATGCTCCTGTTTTGGTCTGTCGTCCAGCATGTCTCGAACTTGGGTGCCGGCTGACGAGGATAACCCCGATCTCCGTTGCGCAGTGGCTCTTATACTCCCTGTTTGTTGGATTTCCCCCTATCAGGCTGCAATGAGTCACTTGCCGGAGTCCAACTATATTAGGTGGTAGTTCATCCTTCTGGTTCATTCCTCCAGATGTTTCCTGTTTGCTTCACTTGTCCTCTCCCTCTGGTCCAGTTGCTCAATATTTCCTGGCCCAACCTCTCAGCATGATTTTCCTTTGGTTACTCACTCAGCTACTAGCTGTTGCAATGATTTCACAATTTCTAGTAGTCAAAATCAAAACACAGTTATAATTACTCTTCTCCCTTATGGTTACACTCACTTTAACATTTCATTCTTACATTATTTAATGCAGAATCATCATTGATCACATTTCAGTTTAGCTCATTTTTCTCTTTATGTATTACTCACACTCAGACAGAAAGTCCCAAATTGTCCAGCTCAGAAGTGGATAGTCCCAAAATGTCCGAAGGTTTATGCCACTATTGGTCATACCAGCCAAAATGTCCGAAGGTTTATGCCACTATTGGTCATACCAGAAAGCCCCCATGACTTTCACATTAACTCCTTCGCTGTGTCAGCAGATCAGGGATCTCAACTTACTTGACACACCCTCCTTGAGATCCCCCGCTGCTCCTGACGCCTATTCCTTAAGCCTCGGGGGACAAGAAATCGTCCTCCTCGCCGTCATCTTGGAGAAGCAACACGTCCGGGTCCTCCGACGGGACTGGTGACAGATGAGGCGGTCCTGGAGATGCGTCCCATCGATCAATGATGAGGAGTTCATCCATGCATGGGGTTTCTGCTTCCACCTCTGCCGCTGGGGTAGTCCTGTCGCTGAGATCTAACTGGGTCAAGATGGCAGTGACCCTAGCGTCGGCTTGATCCTTAACCTCCTGGTATGCTTTGGACACGGGATCCTCCCTTTGCAGGGTTGGTGGCTCCTCCGTTGGTGTGGTTGGGATGCTAGTAGGTTGCTGTGGTGGCTCAGGCCCGGTGTCCGAGTTGTCCTCCGCCGCCAAGTTATCCACCGCCATGGGTTCAAATTCAGCAATCTCACCTGCTCTGTCTTCCCAGCACCACACCATCCATTCGGTCTGCGTTTCCACCTCTCGGGTCATTGGCTTCGCTGTTCCGCCGTTGTTTCCAGTAGCTGTCTGAAGTGGGGGCAGCTGGGGCCCTACTGCCACAAACCGTCCGTCAGTCAGATGTGCCATGGACACTCCTTCTCCCCCCGGGAATTCCCATATCTTGGTGTAGACCGGATAATGGATACCATTGGGGTATTCTGTTACAACTGCCGTCATCCTGGACTCTGCCTTTAGATTAGATTAGATTAGATTAGATTAGATTAGATAATACTTTATTTATCCCACAACGGGGAAATTCACTTGTTTACAGCAGCGAAAAATAGTCAAGGAGGGAAAACACAAGTGTACATATTTACAAAAAGTACTAAAGTAGAATGTGCTAAAACAAGTACTAAGGTAGAATATAAACTTAAAAAAACAACAACAAAAAAAACAAACAAGAACAAAAAATAGCAATGGAGAACAAAAAATAGCAATGGACAAAAAAATAGCAATGGTTGACATGAACAAGAGACTACAACATGATCAGGTGCAGGTGTTGTAAAGTCTCACAGCAGCAGGGATGAAGGACCTGCGGAACCTCTCCTTCTTACACCATGGGTGTAGCAGTCTGCTGCTGAAGGAGCTGCTCAGAAACCCCACAGTGTCGTGTAGGGGGTGAGAGGGGTTGTCCATGATGGATGTCAGCTTAGCTAACATCCTCCTCTCACCCACTTCCTCTATGGGGTCCAGAGGACAGTCCAGGACAGAGCTCGCTCTTCTAATAAGTCTATTGAGTCTGCTCCTGTCCCTGTCCGTGCTGCCCCCTCTCCAGCAGACCACAGCATAAAAGATGGCTGAGGCCACCACAGAGTCATAAAAAGTCCTGAGGAGAGCCCTGCATACTCCAAAGGACCTCAGCCTCCTCAGCAGGTGGAGACGACTCTGGCCCTTCTTGTAGAGAGCATGGGTGTTGTCAGTCCAGTCCAGTTTATTGTTGAGGTGAACACCCAGGAATCTGTAGCTCTGCACCACCTCTATGTCCGATCCCTTGATGTTCACCGGTGTGAAGTGGGATGCTTTCCTCTGGAAGTTTATGATCATCTCCTTTGTCTTGCTGGTGTTGAGCTGAAGCTGGTTTAGCTCACTCCAGCTGACAAAGTCCCTGATGATGGTCCTGTATTCCAGATCGTCCCCCTCTGAAACACATCCAACGACGGCTGTGTCATCGGAGAACTTCTGGATGTGGCAGTGGGCGGTGTTGTGGGTGAAGTCCGAGGTGTAGAGGGTGAAGAGGAAGGGGGAGAGCACCGTACCCTGAGGGGCACCTGTGCTGCAGAGCACCACGTCAGACACACAGTGCTGGAGCTTCACAAACTGTGGTCTGTTGGTGAGGTAGTCTGTTGTCCACGCAGCCAGGTGTTGGTCTACTCCCACACTTTCCATCTTCACTCTGAGCAGTGAAGGCTGGATGGTGTTAAAAGCACTGGAGAAGTCAAAAAACATGACCCTCACAGCGCTCCTGCTGTCCTCCAGGTGGAGCAGCGATCTGTGCAGCAGGTATAGTACTGCGTCATCCACCCCGATCCCAGGCTGGTAAGCAAACTGCAGGGGGTCCAGCTGTGTGCCCACCAGCGGTCTTAAGTGTCTCAGGATGATCCTCTCCATAGTCTTCATCAGGTGAGAAGTCAGGGCAACAGGCCTGAAATGGTTTGGCTCCTTGGGGCGCGGCGTCTTTGGTACCAGGACCACAGAGGAGGTCTTCCACAGGGCCGGGACCTTCTCCAGGCTCAGGCTCAGGTTGAATAAGTGTCTGACGACACCACAGAGCTGGTGAGCACAGTCCTTAAGGAGCCTGGGGCTGATGCCGTCCGGGCCTGGGGCCTTCCTTGCCTTGATCTTTTTTAGTTGACTCCTCACCTGATCATCTGTTATGGAGAGGTGGGTGGAGGATGACTGGGGTGGGGGTGTGGGGTTAGGTGTTGAAGGTGTTGAAGGTGTCAGGCTGAGGAGTGGAGGGGGAGCTGGCCAGGGGAGGTGTGAATAGGGGTCAGGGGGAGTGAGAGAGGGAGGGGGGGCAGAATCAAATCTGTTGAAGAACAGATTCAGTTCATCTGCCCAGTCCTTGTCCCCGCTTACTGGGCTCCTCCCCACTCCTTTTCCATGGCCTGCGATGGTCTGCAGTCCTCTCCAGACATCCCTGGTGTTGTTCTGCTCCATCCGCTTCTCCAGTTTCCTCCTGTAGCTGTCCTTCCCCTTCCTGATCCTCAGCCGGAGTTCCCTCTGGACTCTACGCAGCTCCTCTTTGTCCCCCGATCTGAAGACCCTCTTATTGTCATTCAGCAGGGCCTTAATCTCAGGGGTCACCCAGGGTTTGTTGTTGGGAAAAAAACGTACCAACTTGGAGGGCACAGTGTTCTCCACACAGAAGTTAATATAATCCGTGATGCAGTCAGTCATGCTGTCAATGTCACTGCCGTGGGGGCTGCAGAGTGCTTCCCAGTCCGTTGTCTCGAAGCAGTCTCTGAGCCTGGCACTGGTCTCCTCAGACCACTGCTTCACACGCCTCTTCACAGGTTGTTGTTTATTCACCACAGGGGTGTAGTCTGTGATGAGGTGAACAAGGTTGTGATCAGAGCGACCCAGCGGGGGGAGGGGGGATGAGGTGTATGCATCCTTGATGTTTGCATACAGTAAGTCCAACGTTTTATTGTCTCTGGTGTGGCAGTTCACGTACTGGGTGAAGGTGGGGAGCGCAGAGGACAGATAGGCATGATTGAAGTCACCGGAGATGAGCAGGAGGGATTGGGGGTGCTGGTTTAGGAGCTGCGAGACGACAGTGTGGATCTGGTCTGTAGCTGCAGCAGCGACCGCCGAGAGGGGGATGTACACAGTCACGGCAATAACCTGTGAAAACTCCCTCGGGAGGTAGTATGGCCGCATGCTGACCGCTAACAGCTCCAAGTCTCTGGTGCAGAGTTGCTCCTTCACCCTGATGTGTCCCGGGTGGCACCATCTATCGTTCACAAACACAGCGATCCCCCCTCCCTTCTTCTTACCGCTCTCCGGTGCTTTCCGGTCCGCCCGGACGAGCTGGAATCCGTCCAGGTTAATGTGTGAGTCCGGAGAAAGTTCAGTCATCCACGTCTCCGTGAAGCACATGAGGCTGCATTCCCGGTACTCCCTCTGCAGCCGGGTCAGTGCCGTTAGCTCTTCCATCTTGTTGGGGAGAGATCTTACGTTCCCCATGATGACAGACGGTAAACATGGCTTATACCGTCTTTTCTGCTCCCTGCGCTTCACTCCCGCTCTGCATCCTCTTCTCTTCCTCCGTAACTCCCCGGGGATCTCCGGCCGCTCCGCGCAGAGAAGAGGTGTGTGTCGCAGGCCTAAGAGCTGATCCCGGGTGTAAACAATAGAGCCGTAGTTGAATGGGGAGCCGTGGTTCAATGTATTTCCCACAGCCACACCAAAAAGTGCCGAAAACAGCAAGGAGCAGACCACGAATGTCACAATGTGAACATCCATAGCTGCCCACTTGCTTAAAGTGTTGATGAGGTAAAAAAAACAAAAAAGAAATACACTAAAAAACGCTAGAAAAACACTAAAAGAGGTAGAAAGTTCGGAGCTGCTGTAACAATTGGCCGCTCACTCCGGCGCTTACTATCAACTATCAATCAGCAAATTCCAGACCACCTCGGCTCTGTTTTCGAGGTCCATTGGGAGTTCTGGTACTATCATTGGCGTGTAGAGCCCATCTTTGCGACTCATTATGCCTCTTGCCGATTGGATGGGAAAATGGCTCACGTAGCACGCAGTACACCACAATGCGGGCATAACATCCCAGAGGATTTTGGCCTGGTCCAGGGTGAGCCCACAGCGGATACAGCCCGCTCCGTTCTGTTATGGTAGATTAACTAATTTTTTTGTTTCAGCAGCATGTTTCAGCGTAGCAAGCAAGCTTAGAGGTGCTCTTTTTAGAGTTCCTCTATTCTCTTCCCGTGGCACGTCTTTGAGCTATTGCAGCCAGCCAGGGGGATCGCAGGGTGATCGGCGGGCTTGGTCCCGGGCTGCTGGTAGTTCTGGATCTAGGGAAGAAGGCGGCGTAGGTCATGAGCCACATGACCACCACTATCTGGTTAACTCGTTTCATCCAATACAAAATTGCTATCACGCCCCAACCTAGGCACCAGAGGGTAGTGGTGACGAGCTTGATCAGCCAACGCCTTCTTCCTCTTTCTTGTAGTCCCGTGGTCAGGTACGCCACATGGCTTAATACGCCTATGATTATCAGGGCCTCGCACAGAGTACTGGCAATTTTGAGGGGTGGGTAGTAGATGTTTGCTGTGTCCAGGATCATCCAGAACACTATCGCTGTGCCCTGGCAGATCCCCTTTCGATTGGTGGATATGGTAAGGCGGCCCAGCATGTAGGTTGCAAACAGGGAGACTGCTAAGTCTGGCACTCCACCCCATAGACTAAGGATGACCACTCTCGCACACCCTTGTAATAAAGCCAGTATTCTTAGCGGTTGGTCGGGGCTCCAGTGGCCAGTGCAGCAGTGGATCAGCCATATCGCCAGAAGAGCATAGAAATCTGCTGTACTCACTCGGAATAGAGCTGTACTGTCTGCATCTGTGGAGTTGTTAGCCATGTTTAATGAATCTTTTTCTTCTCCCATTGTCGGTTCTGTATTTTCTCACTTATCTGTTTACCAAGACTGCCTATGCTGCTTCTTCGTAGAGTTCCGGGACTGCAACTGGCTAAGGCGTGCCGGGGTTAAGTTTTTATACGCTATCTTGCTCCTCCCCTTTCCGGAGGAGGGGTTTCTTGTCTTCCTCCTTCTTTGCAGATTTTCTCCTTGGGCATGTGATTGCTTTAGCTCCGCCCTTGACTAGGGCGGCCACTATTGCTCCTGCTATCACGAGGCCAACGAGCATCAGCAGATAGGGCCACAGTTGGGTAAATAGGCTAGTTATCCAGCTCTTTATTACCCCAACTCCTTCTTCAATGATTTCCGTGGCCTCCTCGATTGCTGCCGTTACAACCCCAGTGACGGCCATTCCCGCCCTCTCGATCCAGGTGCACTCATGTTTTTCCTTCCCACTCCCACAGTGCATCCAGTGTTCCTCCGGGGAGTGACAGGTCCCGTTGTTGTAGATCCGATTCGGTCCTAGCCATTCATACCCAGTGGTTTCTTTTCCCTCACACAGGCTCTTTCGGAAGGCATGTCCTTCTGCTATTATGATTGTTGGGTCAGCTACAAATGGCACCGTCTTTCCCAGTACTTTTCTTCTCTTTGACATTCCATGTCCCAGGATTACTTTGGCACATCCGACCCCAGGAGGGTACGCTCTTACCCACTTGTTCTTTATCTTTTTCCAGATCACCTGGCTCCCATGGGTGTCATACTCGCCCTTGTAGTGCTCCAGGCAGTGTATCTTCCATCCTGGAACATGTTGACAGTGCCTTCTTGCAAGACTGACAGTGCAGGTGCTGTTGGCACTGTCACAACTCATAGCCCATGGTCTTGGACTTACTACGGGCATGGGTTTGCTCCACATCCCCGGCCATATGTCTCGATCTTTGGAATAGACCGTGGCGATGTACTGGTACTTCAGCCAGTAGTTGCTAGTGTTTACTAAGCATGGCACGACCCAGCGTCTCACCTCATCTTGTTCCAGTCCCCACCATGTTGACTTAGAGTCTCTTCGGTACCCTTCTTTCCAGGCTTGTAGGACCCCTTTTATGGTTTTGTTGGCTTTTAGTCCGCTACAATTGTAGATCCAATGCGCCCATGTCGTTGTTTTCACTTGATTAAGTGGGCATCGAGGTGATTTACTGTCGCTCACAAATACTGTTATTCAGGTCCTGGAAAATTGTTTCCGCTACGCATCGGTCCACGTTCTGGAAATCCCCACTAGGCACTGATGTTAAGTCGTCGGGTCTTGGGACTTTTTGGACATACATGTCGGTCTGATATGGCCCTTTGAGCCCCAAGCCTGTCCACCGCTGTCCCTCAGGGAAAGCCCCTACGAAGTGCCGTAGCGGTATGACCCATATCCAGGGCAAGGTGAATCTTCGTGGTACGCATTTGGTATGGTACTGTATGCCCCTTTCTGGTCCATGAACCATGGTCTGGTAGCTGGTGTCACGACCATGTAATCCTGACCATCACACTTCTTTCCGGTGTTCCAAAAGCATGGGTTCAGGCTTTTTAATTGTTTATACACACAGTCTCTGGTGACGTTCCTGAGCCATTGCGGGTACGGGCCCTCTTTGGGTTCAAACTGGTGCTTTCACTGGTGCGGCTGTGCCTGGTGGTGGGGTAGTACCTGGCGATGGGGTATTCTCCGGTTCCGGGGTTTCGTCTGGTGTTGAGGTCGATGAGGTTTGGGTATCATCACAGTTGGCTTCCCTTGTGGTGCTGTCCTGTTTAGTCCTTTTCTCTTCGGGTCTCCGGCTTTTAGGGGCTCGGCTACTGGTAAGATCACATGTGAGATTAAGGCTCCCCCAGAATGTCCACTTGGGGACTGCAGCAGGGCATGTGTCGTTTCGTGGTGGTGCTGGAAATATGACTTCTTCTTCCCAGTACCCTTGGTTCTTCAGGCCTGCCAACGGCCTACATCCCCACGTGGAGTACCATCCTGGTTCTTCGGATCCTGCCTGTATCCACGTACATCTCACAGTTTTTGTTTCTTTGCCTTGTAGCTTTAATACCTGTAGCATGAGTTCTCTATCTTCCATTTGTTGCAGTGCCTGTAGCACCTCCGTTCCATTGGTTGCGTTGCTGTTTTTAGCTGTGTTTAATTTAACTTCTGTTCCATTGAGTGCCGCTAACCAGTTTACCCACTCTCCCTCTTGCCTTCTTGCGGTGAGGTTGAGCCAGGTCTGGTTCTTGTCCCATTCCATTAAGATGGTTCTTGATTCTACTGTCCAGCAAGCCTGCTGCACAGTTTTAGTCATCCCATGTTGGACCCTGGTATGGGTTAGGGCCCAAGGGTGACTGCCATAATGGTACAGGATGGCCAGGACAGCCATCAGTCCTGCCATTACCGCCATTACTTTTGCCAGGGCCTTTATACACATGCAAGTTTTTTGTCCGGTTGAGCGTTTCCCTTGTGGTTGTCGTTGTCCTTTGTCAATGCTTTCCTGTTCCAATTCTTCCAGGTCCGGTGGGTGAGGCCCTTTTAATCTTGGCCTCCCCCTCCAGGCTTGGGTCTCTAGTAATGGCAGGTCCATCCGTTCTTAGTTGAATAGGACCAGATAGTGTTCCGTCTTTTGTTCTTGCTTTTCCGGGGTTTTCTTCGTAATGTTTCTAGTTGCACTATTACCGGGGCCGGTCCTTTTCTGCCGCCGCTCGAGGATCTGGTGGTTCGTTGCCTGAGGAGTGCTTTATACACTGGTGATTTGTATCGGATCTCAGGGTCCAACCCCTTCCACGCCCATTTCCAGCAGGCGACCAGCACCTGTTCCGGTTTGGGTAGGGGTCCTTCAGCAGGCGTTCTTCCTTCTCGATAGCCCCCAGTTATGAGGTTGTCATATGCTTCCCAGAAATGCTCCCCGTCCCCTCGGGCTTGAGTTATCATCGTATATAGGGGCTGCTTAGGGTGGTAACGTTGGGTTGGTGACTCGATGATGAGGTTTGTCAGTCCAGCTCGTATATCATGTTTTAATGCCTGCTGCTGCTGCGTGGAATACGTATAGCCATCAATCAGGGGTCGCCCTGCTGAGGCTTCCGTTCTGCTGGTGACCCTTATGTGCTTGTGCTGATTTTCAACCACCACACTCCCTGGATCTCCTTCCTTTTGGGCGAGTTGTCGATACATTTCTGGGCTATTAGTCCAGATCTTCCCCCTACCCTAGCCAGAGGTCAAAGTACATCCCCTGCAAGGGTTGGGCATAATTGGGCCCCCACCTTAGTTTGAACAATTGTCCTTTGGTTGCTATGTAGGCCGTGTTCAATATCCACATCAAGTTCTCTGGACACCTTGGCACCGGCTGGTATTTGGTCCTTGCGGGGTTATAGGGCATGTACTTCTGCAGCTGCATTCCATCCAATATTACTTCTCGCCGCACTGTTTCCCCCGAGATTGATGGGCCTGGGGTTGACAGATCTGGATCTCGTCTGTACTCCCAGTTGCTGCAAAAATACCCTGCTGTGCCTCGGTTCCATCCTGTGTCGAAATCTTGTCTAGGCCAGTCCAAAAATACTATGTGGTTTGGTAGCACTAAGCTTGGTGGGCTCTTCTTAGTGCCGGGACTATTCAGGGTGAAGTGATCCAATCTAACTGTCCGTTTAGACTTCTTACTAATTTTTCATTGACTTTTGGGTTATCCGATTCTTATATTCCTTATTCTCCAGGCTGGGGTTTCTTCTGTGATTTTCCTCTTCCAGGGAACGAATGCCAGAACCATGAACCTAGTCACTTGATTGATCTCTTTTCCAGTGCTTGCTTTGGCTCTTCTGGCTTGACGTCTTCTATTACTGTTACGTCTGCTCCTACCGAGTAGATTCCTCTGTATTGGACTGCTATCATCTGGACCGTTATTTCCACTTTTACTGTTTGTTCCTGCCTTATGGGCGTGGCCGCTCTACTGGCCACCCTCCCAGGCATCTGCAAGAGTCCGTCCCTATGCCACACTTCTGGTGTGACGTAGTACTGGGCCCTTTTTGCTTTTGCCTTTGCTCCGGAGTTTCCCCAGGCATCCAACCCCGTCACGGAATAATACAGGTTAGTGCCTCTAGCCCCTTCTTCTCTTGGGACTTCGGGTAACTCTTCGGTTGGGATACTTGGGCTCTGGACAACTTCCTCAATTAGTTTTCCCCATGTAGTGAGCTCCCAGGGCCCTTCCCATCCTTTCTCACGGGCCTGCTGTCGATCGTCATCCATCAACGTCTCGAGTCCTGTAGTGTATCCTGGTTGCGCGGGGTCCCTGAACACTCTCATTACCAACGGGACCTGGTTTGTGGAAAACGGTGGGCATGCCATTTGCCCATACTGAGGGGTGTAAGGCCATCCATAGTGTATTGCTTCCTCCAAAAGTGATCTCCTCCTACCGCACCCCTCAGCTATCGTGCTATATCCTTCTGATTCATCAGTTCCCAGGTCTGGGTACAGGGTTGGCGCTGATGGGCCGGTATCCGCGTACCTTCATGGCTCCTCGTTTCCGCTCCTCTGGGGCGCGGCTGCAGCCACGGGTAATGTGTTCCAACCCCCCTCTCCAGGTGGCGATTCGAAGCCCTTCAATGCATCCAAATATCTCCTTACTTGCCAACCTTTGGCTCTGCTCACCTGCAGAAGTCTTCCAGTTCTCAACTGGCTGGAGCAACTGCTACAGTGCAGGATGTGGGACCCATCCCACTGACAGCTACACTCTGATGGCTCCAATTTCGTCCCTCGCAGATCCCATTGAGTCATGATGATCAGCCTGGGTAGCTGGACTATACGGCATAGTCCACAGACGTAAGCATCCATCACTTTTACTGGTTTGTAGTGCATGTTCTTGAATTCTCTTTTTGATCCATCTGGCTTGAGTGGTTTCTCACTCCCTGGTCCCTCCCATTGGATGGACAGGGTGGATGGCTTTGAGCAAACCACACAGGTATTCTTTACTTCTTTCCATTCGATGATCTCCTTCTCTTTTGACAGGAATCCTCGCTTAGCGCAATCTAGATTTCTCAGTCCTCTGCCTGCCCAGAGTCCCGAGGTCGTTCTCCTTAGGGCTACCACGACATAGACGGTGGCTACTCTGACGTAGGGTGGTAGGTTCTGTGTGTTAGTAGCCATTCTTGGTTCCTAGTTTCTCCTAGCTTGGAACAGGCTTAAGCTGCTCTACTCCCTGGATTCCTTTCTTCTTTAGTAACACTGTGTTACTATCTAAGATCTTTTCTACTATGTCGGATACTTCGTACTTAGCTTTGACTGCAGTATTCGTGGGGTGGTCGCGTGCTTTGATCCACACTCTCTGTCCGACTTCGAATGGGATTCTCAGTCCTGGGGCCGCCTTTTTCTCCTCTTCGCCCTGCCCCACTTTCTCCGACACGAATGGGCGTCCGTTTAGCTCCTCTGAGGGGGAGGGCCTGTCACTTCGATGTCGGTCGTTTAGGGCCTTCCCCATCTCCAGGGCTTTGGTGCTCCATTCTTTGGTGTTGGCATTTTTCCCAATCCAATTCTTTACCAGGCCAATGGTCCGTTCCACCACCCCATTTGCCTGGGGGGTGTACGGTGGAGAGTAAATTCTTATTACCCCGTTTTGCTGGCACCACCGATCCACTTGGGCATTGCGGAAATGAGTCCCATTATCCGTTCGGAGTTCTTTGGGCACTCCCAAAACGGAGCATACTTGATCCAGCATGCTAACCACACTGCTGCCATTGATTCTCCTCACGGCTTTGACGAGTACATACCCTGACATAGAATCCACTAGCACTAAAAGGTACTTATCGCCCTTTTTCCCTGTAATCCCCAGCGGGCCAGCTGCGTCCATACATACTGATCCCCAGGGTATAGTGCTCTTTATGGTGAGGCTGCCCACCCTTCTTCCTCGTCGTCCTGCATTGTATCGACCACATACATCGCAGTCTTTGAGGACTTGGCGGACTCGGCCTCCTGGAATCCAGAGTTGCTGCTTTTCCAATTCCTTCCGTGTAGGCCTGGTGCCAACATGGCCTAGCGCTTCATGTACAGCCTGCACCACTTCTACCACGGAACCTTCGGGAACCACCCTTCCTTTGGGTGTCTGTTCCCACTTTTCTTTCCCAACGAAGACGATTCTTCTCTGTTGTACGTACCGATGCACTTCATCATTTCCTTTCCAGTGAGCGCCTTCTTTTCCATGGGCTCTCTGATGCACCACGTCTAGGCACATCTTTAGTCGTAGTTCAGCTATTTTCTTCCATAAGTCTTGGTGGGCCACCATTTTGCCCTTAGCTCCCTCATACCCATTTTCTTCCCAAATGGTGAGGTCTTCTTTGAGCGCTTGCGTGCAATAGTGGCTATCCGTTATTATTCTGGCTGTCTTTACTTTTCTTTTTTCCAATTCCAGCAGTCCTTCCAGGATTGCTGTCACTTCGCCTGCTTGGGCGCTTCCTGAGGCTCGACCCTTCTGTCGAAACTGCTCCTTTCCATCCTGTTTGAGGATGTAGCCCCAATACGCGGTGTCGTCTTGTCCTTTTCGTGATCCGTTGGTGTATAAAATCCATTTCTTGTGGTTTCTGTGCCTTTCCGTTGGCTGCTAGCAAGATGTCCTCCCACCTTCCCCATCTTGTGTTCGTAGCTTTCGTACTTTCAATTGTCTCTTTCCTTAGGTACCGATGAACTTGGCTCCGGGTGATAACCTTGATTCCTTGCCCTTGGGCCAGATCTTTCATTGTGCCCCAGTATCTTGCCAGGACTGCCAACTCCTTTTCTTCTTGCGGGAACTTCTTCTCCACTGATGATAAGGTGTAGCTCCACAAGGTTACCATTCCCCCCCCCCCCTTCGTTTTTCACCTTCACCACTGCATCGTCGTCCTTGCAGCTTACTTCAGCTACTAGCCTGGTGGTGAGGCTCCTTGGCTCCAGCCTGATGGGGTCTTGAATCACAGCCTTTAGGTGTCCCAGATTTTGCTGGTCTGTTGCTGTCCAGCTCCACTTCTTCGGGGTTTCTTCCACTGATTCTTCCCCTTTCTTTTTCAGGCAGGCATAGAGGGGCTTGGCATACTTCTGGTAGTTCGGGACATGGTCTCTCACATAGTTACACAGGCCTAGGATCTTCTGTAGGTCATTCTCCGACGCCGGTGGGCGGACCTGGTTCAGTTTTTCTCGGTATCCGTCCGACAGTCCCAGGTCTGCGGCTACCTGGAACCCCAGATAGTTCACCCGAAACTGACCAAATTGACATTTCTTCAGATTGAGCTTCAATCCCGCATCTGTCAATCGCTCCACCACTTGCTGTAGCCTTTGAAGGTGCTCTTCTTCAGTGTTGTCCGCCAGGAATACATCGTCGATGTAGATGGTTACTCCGAGGTCTTTCAGGACGTCCATTACGGCCGCCTGGAAGACGTTCGGGGAGTTCTTGTATCCCTGTGGCAGGCGCTGCCACACATACCCTCTCTCAGAAGACGAGGTATCCAAACTGATCATTAACAACCGACCCACCACCTGCCCGCTGGACCCCATCCCCTCTAAACTCCTACAAGATATCGCTCCTACGGTAGTCCCACCGATCACATCCGTGATTAATGCCTCACTGTCCTCAGGCGTATTTCCAGCGGCCTTCAAACAAGCCAGAGTTACGCCATTACTGAAAAAGACTACGCTTAACCCCGCCTTGGTTGAAAATTATCGGCCGGTGTCACTGCTTCCCTTCCTCTCGAAAACCATTGAGAGGGCGGTCTCCAAACAAGTCACTGACTTCCTCACCCATCACCACCTACTTGACCCAAAACAATCGGGTTTCAGAAGTGGCCACTCCACCGAAACAGCCTTACTATCTGTCTCAGAAGCCTTAAAAACAGCCAGAGCACAAGGGCAATCATCGGTACTCATCCTTCTCGACTTATCGGCTGCCGTCGATACAGTCAATCACGACATACTCCTAACCACACTCGCTAACATGGGCATTACAGGCTCTGCCCACTCCTGGCTCGAGTCCTACCTCGCTGGACGCTCCTTTAATGTGTCTTGGCAAGGTCGTCTGTCATCGACTCATACCCTCTCCACGGGGGTGCCGCAGGGGTCGGTGCTGGGTCCCCTTCTGTTTGCCATCTACACCACCTCGCTGTCCCATGTTATCCGCTCACACGGCTTCTCCTACCACTGCTATGCCGATGACACACAGCTATACCTGTCGTTCCAGCCGGACGACACCACGGTCTCCGCACGCATCTCCGCCTGTCTCTCTGATCTGTCAACTTGGATGAAAGACCACCATCTCCAGCTTAATCTGTCAAAAACCGAACTCCTGGTCATCCCTGCCCATGAGTCAATCTGCCATGACTTCAACCTAAAAATTGGTACTGTCACTATTACCCCTAATCATGCTGCTAAAAACCTGGGCGTCGTACTTGATGATCGTCTTTCTCTCTCTGAGCACATTTCCTCCGTAGCGAGGTCATCTCGCTATGCATTGTACAATATTAGAAAAATCAGACCGTACCTGACCCAATATGCCGCTCAGCTCCTGATACAGGCTACAGTCAGCTCCCGCCTCGATTATTGCAACTCGCTCTTGGCTGGCCTACCTGCTTGCGCAATCAAACCTTTGCAAATGGTCCAGAATGCCGCAGCGCGACTGGTTTTCAATCAACCTAAAAGGTCACATGTCACCCCACTCTTCAGCGACCTGCACTGGCTGCCTGTAGCTGCCAGAATTAAACACAAAGCTCTGACGCTAGCCTACAAAACCATCTCAGGATCTGCCCCTGCCTATCTCAGCGTCTTACTAAAGGCTCACGTCCCGACCAGGGCGCTACGCTCCGCTCATACAAACCGTCTAGTTGTACCCTCGCCTCTCGCAAAGCGAGGTCACTCTAAACTCTTCTCTGTGGTCGTCCCCAAATGGTGGAATGACCTACCAACAGCTACTAGAACAGCAACATCCCTTTCGACCTTTAAAAAACTTGTAAAAACCTTTCTGTTTCAAGAATGCTTCCCTGCCTAACAAAACTAACAACTACTCTGTGCTCCTTTACACCTTTCTCAGCTTATGTCCTCCCATGTAAGTCACTTTGGCTAAAAGCGTCTGCTAAATGCAATGTAATGTAATGTAATGTAACATAGGCTTTACCTTTGTGTGTGAACACCGTTTTCCCTTGTGACTGTTTGGCCAGCCTGAGGGAGAAGAATCCGTTCGCTAGGTCGATACATGACTTAAACCTCTTCAACTGGAGTGTCTTCAGCGCTCCTTGGGGGTTAATCAAACTCGCCCGATTGGCTACAGTTCGTCGGTTAAGGGCCTTGAAATTAATTACGGGCCTCCAGCCGCCTCCCGCTGCTTCTGGTTTCTTGACTGCCTGAATAGGGCTGTTAGTGATCGGGTTTGGTTCTTCTCGAATAATTTCCAGTGTACTTAGCTCTTTTACTATCTTGTCCATTTCTTCTACTGCTGAGACAAATAATCACAGGGGAACAGTCGCCCGATTCAAGAACGATTGTGGGGATTAGGATCCAAATATGTCCTACTATTAAAGGAGGATCACCCACCGGTGAGACAGTACCCCCTGAATCCAGAAGCAGC
>NW_020855416.1:0-557 GCF_000972845.2 Larimichthys crocea
GGAGAGGAGAGGAGAGAGAAGAGGAGAGGAGAGGAGAGGAGAGAAGAGAAGAGGAGGAGAGGAGAGAGGAGGAGAGGAGAGAGAGGAGGAGAGAAGAGAAGAGGAGGAGAGGAGAGAGGAGGTATTGATTTGAGGATGAGCAGCTGTGATACAGTGACCTCGTTCCCGTTCCTGCATCCTGTAAAGACGCTTTTTGTTTTCATGTCAGATCTTCATCGAGGTCGTAGCTGCAGCTGCAGATGAAGTTCAGACTGACAAAGACAGACCTGGACTGAGACATGGACTGAGACATGGAGACATGGACTGAGACATGGACTGAGACAAGGACTGAGACATGGACTGAGACATGGACTGAAACATGGACTGAAACATGGACTGAGACATGGACTGAAACATGGACTGAGACATGGACTGAGACATGGACTGAGACATGGACTGAGACATGGACTGAAACATGGACTGAGACATGGACTGAGACATTCAGCTAAAATTCATTTTTATAGAGCGTCCAATAAAAATAGAAAAGTTAAAGCAGAAAAGGAGAGAGTGAGCGAGCA
>NW_020855417.1:0-634 GCF_000972845.2 Larimichthys crocea
AATTCAATAGCATAAAAACTGCAGTGAGGACATTCAATGAACAAAAGGCCCAGATCACAACAATAGCCAACCCTGTGTTTCTGATTGTGATGATAGTAGCGTGCCTCAGTGGGTAGCACACAGCTACATATCTTTCCAGACACATCACCAGCAGTGTGAGAGGGGAGATTTCATTTGTGATTTTGGAGAGCATTGTGAGAACACCACACACAGGATATGTCAATGTTATGGCACAAGCAGCCAATATGTACAGTATCTGACCCTGCATGATTACTGCAGTGTCTGCAAAAAGGAGGTTATACAGAAGAATGTAACGAGAGGTCTCACGAAACACAGATTTACTCCTCAAGGTGTATAACATGGTGCCATTAATGTAGAGAAACAGACAGCATGGTGTGGTAGTCAGAGCTACAAAAATTGCTCTTTCCAATAACCCCTGTGTGAGAGTAACATTGGTCTGATATTGAGTTGTCATCTTAGTTAAGACTGAAGATACAGAAAAATATTAAACTCTTGATACAATCAGACAGCAAAATCAAAAATAATCTTGTCCAGTTTGAATATCTACAACAGTGAAGACCTTTCATCTTCAGAGGAGAGTATACTACCGAGTTCCCTTGTGAAACACTAAATC
>NW_020855418.1:0-4832 GCF_000972845.2 Larimichthys crocea
AACAGGAGCAGGCAGACCTTAGGACCTCTAATATGTCTCTGTTAGATCTACAGATACATAAAACCTGCTTCACTGCTAAGCTTTATATATGCTCGACTGATTTATGAATTTCAAATGATTACTATTCATCACAGGGGAACTTTAACAGCCATCAAAGGAGCTAACATTTTCACCTTCATTTCCCCCAAAACTGCAGGGAGGCTGGCGTAGCAGTAGTGCAAGATGTCCCGAGGGTGTCCTGCTACACGGGTGGTGTCAGGGTCATGGTGTCATGTGGTTGTGAGTGTTTTCATGGCTGCAGTTAGTGCAGGCCACACACTCTGCAGCCTGAGGTTGAATGAATATGAAAGCAGACAGAAGCATCCAGCAGAGAAGGTAGCTGTGAACGTCTTGTCTGTCACTCATCGCTTCCTTCATTCCCTTTTTTCCTACAGCTGAAAGCGTCAAACTGAATGTTTCCTCTCTGAAAAGGTCACTACTATTACATGTGTTAAACTGATGTAGTGTTTGTTGCTCAGTTGCTGAAACCACACCTGGTTCACACATGATAGGCATTTCTGACGTGCTGGGAGAAGTCCAGTTGCTGAAATGATGCTACAGTACGTGTAATTTTATGTCAGGTTATTGATAGGTGCTGGAAAATTCCATTAAAGGGACTCTATGCCTGTGTCTTAGAGGTTATTGAGACAGACATAAGCATTAACCAGGCAGGGAGGGTCTAATGAAAAGATGTTACTGCATTATGGTGCTTCAAGAACGTGTACACACATCTGGCAGGTTTGTTCATGTCATTTTATTGTTAACGTGTTTGTGGAACAGTGGGATAGACACAAAGAGGAACTATCAAACGTCTTAGTGAGATGTTGCCAACTTTATTTATTCTATTTACCAGCTACATACAGGGAGTTAAGCATCTGATTGCACCCCGGTGACTGATATTGAATTGATATCTCTGAATTTCATGTTGAAATATTGTAAATAATTTGATATGTACTTTACGTATTGACGGGACTGATTGGTTTGACCTGGGATTCCCTTGAATCAAGTTGAGTCTGTATGTATGTCTACATGTTGAGTATTACCTGATGAAGAACATTGATGTTATACTTAATAAATTGGCTTCTTTTGGAGCATCTATTCAGTATGCAGACGCCTTTTTATTTTGAGATTTTTGCATTACAGGAGTGCTTTTGGAGCTATACCTCTACACGGGAGTCAGGAAGTCGTACTGTTGTACTGTGATGCTTTGATTTGGAGTATTCTCCTTGTTGTGAGCTGCCTAACTTTATGGAGGCAATACCCTTTTGATCCTGTAAAACAATGCTTGAAAAACCATTTCTTCTATCACATTAATGTAAAAATCCTATAAAACCAATGTTGTCATTAGCATTGCCTGATTTGCTTATTACCATCCATCCATTTTCTGTAACCGCCTATTCTCACTAGGGTTGCCAGGGGGCTGGAGCCTATCCCAGCTGACTTGGGGCAAGAGGCTTACTTATTACCACCAGAGATATTCAAGGAGTTGTTACTACAGTAGAAATCGTACTGAAAAACCTCATACCCTTGACTTTGTACTTAAAGTACTGTCGCTCAACTGTAATTCTGATCATGCATATTTCAGCAGACACAGTCTCTGGTCTGATAGTGCAGGTGCTGGCAGCATTCATAGCTGGAGCACTCAGACTTGTATTTCATCCCGAACCCCCCGACAGACATTTTCATTGTTGTCTTTTACTTTTGTCTCCCGAAAGCTTGGCATATGTCATTTCCTCAGCAGTTTCGCAGTCAGATCGTGAAAAGCTGGAGCTTCCTGTCTGATGTGAATTCTGTTTCATCTTCATGCAGAGAGAGATGGGGGGCACCAAGGTTAACCTGATTTGATGTAGGGCGTCTGTGTTGTTTTGTGTGTGTGTACAGCATGTCTGCTTTTTGTATGAGTGTAGGGAAAAACTCTGGAAGGTAATGTGATGTCTCAGAGAAGAGGCTCATTAGCAGCCAAACAAATGCAAATTTCAGTTCACAGATCTTATTACATGTCACCATTAATTTATGAGAAACATAAAAAAAAAACTTGTTTACTAATATTTCATCACAAGTTATTAGCATAAGTTCATAAATGCTGTCAAATTATTATAAAAACATTCTAATCATTGGGTCAAATAACCCAGTAATTTATAATTAATTGGTGTTATTTACCTGGTTTGGGGAAAAAAAGCCATAAATGCTTTGTGTGGGTGGAAATATGAGTTTAAATTGCTTTTCAGGCTATGAATTAGATAGTCATTATGTTGATTGCTTGAGTAACATTGCATACGTTGTCGAGCAAGGCAGCCAACAATGTGCTATTTTTATCCATGGTCATGTTCCCACATGAATTAAAGATTCAAGCCTTTTTAATAATTTATTGCCATTGAGAAAGATGTTTTGGTTGGCTTCCCACAGTCTGGCCATGCTGGCTTTGAAGCACCCACCTGTGCGTTTTGTGTGTGCACGCTGTACTAACTCCCGTCAAAGCTGTCAAGGGAGGAAGCAGGTTGCGATGATGATTCATTCACAAAAGGGCCTCATTTAATTACTCCCAAATCAGGTCACATGGATACCCAGGAGGAGCTTCTGCTTTACGGCGGCAGTGGGCGATCAGATCTGAGCTACTCGTCACATCACAAACGCTCACGTGAGCAGGATTTCAATCTGCAGCGCTCACACCAAAGAGATTTCCACCCACCTGGTGTGTCAGAGCTGCCCTAATAAACCTGTTTATGTATTAAACACCACAGGGACGCTTGATATTCCTGACAGACATTGCCATTGACAAGTAATCACAGCAATAAATGCTTCTTATTAAATCTCCCGTTCCTGTAAGATGCTTTCTTGTATGTTGTCAAGGTTACCGTAAGCTTACACAAGTGCTGGAATACAGATGTCTCTTCCACTAACATGGGATGATCCCCACTTTTCTGTCCTAATCCTAAACTCTGTGTCTATAAGCTTAAATATTACTTATCTCATATTTGGCATACGTGAAATATCAGCTTCTCCGATGATGAGCGTCTTCTATCACCTAAGCTGCTGCCTAGAGCTTCCGTGACAATAGCGATGATTCTACCTACTTTAAAATCTCTCCAACTGGATGGATGTCAGACTGTTGCACCAGATGCAGGGAAATATTGAATTGATCCAACTTTTGTGAGTGGCTGTCAGTCCCTGAACAAAAAATCTATACAAATACAGTTTGTGGGTACTGATTGTGATTTTACATTCTGCACTGGCAGCACCCTAATCACTTGTTTTTGATGCTCATTTTGCTGTTACGTACTGTGCAGATGCGTGACTAGACAAGGAGAGAAAAAGACTCTATTGCTCTGTGAGCATTAGGCAGGCATGTGTGAGGGCATGAGGGTTTACAACTTCATATAGCCATATACCTACATTACACACTTGGCTGAAGGTTATACCTCCAGGTTTAAGGTGAGCTCAAATATCAGTTTGTCATAAATGCAATTGAAGAAACCTCAAAATACACCCATCATGGTGAGGACAAATCGCTTCTCCATGCCCAGCGATGTGAGGCCCATTAACTGAGAGAATGAACACGATTGAGGGCCTGTTTCTACCCGAGCAGGCAAAGGGCACACTGGATGATAAACGACCGCTGGACAGTAAGGACAGCGGGGGAAGTCGAAAGGACAGGAGAAGGAGACAGAATCGGTGGTCGTCAGTATGAAATACAGACTTGAAACACAATGGCTACTTTCATTTTCCTTTAGAAATGCTAAAAATTATAGAGTAAGTTTCTTATACTGTTAACCCTGATCATAAGTTCTACATAAAAAGTCTACCGTGGACAGGCAAGGGAAGATTTATACATCCAGTAGAGCTTCACCTTGTCAGAAAGTAAATGGTTTTACTAAATGTATCTGTAATGTGCTAATCTTGCCCTCAGGTCGCCTTGGAAATGCAGTCTCAGGTAAATTCATCCTGTCACAATGTAAAACCCACGGCCATAAAGCACCACCGGAGAGCTTTTATCAGTCTTAATGCACTCTTCAAAGAGCATCCTTCACTCTGCATGTCCCATGGAGAGGTGCTGCTTGACCGCAGGCAGGGGCTACTGTATCAGTGTTGCAGCACAGATGATGAGAAAGACCATTTGGTTGACCGATGAGCCTCTTAACCTTTCGGGGTCAGCGAGTGCAACATCACAGAGCGATGGTCAGCTAGATCTGAACCATGCATACACTTCTTCACATGTTCTAATATTGGATACTGTCAGCACATTCTCAATCTGATATTTGTCTCTCTGTACACAGGGAGGACATTGTGTTTGACCCTTGATGGTTCTACATTTTCCATCTGTGCTGACTAAAGACAACTAGACAGGCAGTCCTCGATGCTCACAAGCAGTCCTTGGTATACAATTTCCGAAGACTGCCTCTGATTCACATTTTCTTGTTCATTGTACCGCAAGCAAACATAGTACCCCTGTTCATCAAATGCAGTATTACATTCCTGCTTCTCTGTCTCCCAACAAGACCCTTTGATGTCGAATTGACACTTTAGTGAACAGCACTTCATGGATTTGATATTGCCTGGCAACTGCAGAAAACCCACTCTTTGTGGCTTCTTCAGGATGGAGAGCGCATGGTAGCCAGGATGGTTTGGGTGGTAGAGACGAACAGGAAGGAAGGTGGATGGTATTAACTATAATGGTGCTGTATGATGATGGTCTGATGGTATGATTTGGCTTGCCTCTAGGCAGTGGAGCAAAATTAAAGCCCAGAAAATCGGATTATGGAGTCCCTCGAGGGGTGGGATGCCCAGTAGCCAGC
>NW_020855419.1:0-9818 GCF_000972845.2 Larimichthys crocea
TGTCCTTTGTGGCTGACCCTGATCTCAACCACATATTTCGCCTTGCAACAGGGAAATTCTTCTGTTTCGCTACATCGCAACAACTGTTCTACGGCTCCCGTGTCACACAAGAAAGTTATTGTTTCCCATGCACTTCTAATTTATCCATGGTTTGTTCCTTCTGTGATAGTAGAATCTCAGACGTCTTAACGATTAAATCTCATCTACTCTTGCCTTATCATCTGTTGGGTACTTGTGTCTGTAATGTCATTTATCTCTGTCTGTGGTGGTGTGTGTGTGTGTGTGTCTGTGTGTTTGTCTGCATGCTGTTGTGGAGTTGAGTCTTGCGGTGCGATCCTTCTCTCCCTGTCCTGCCGGGCCATGCTCCACCCGTCGCCTCTCCCGCTGTTCCACCTCGCCCCTCTTCCTCTTCCTCTCTTGGGCGCTTCGCAGTCTTGCATAAGTGGCCAAATGTTCCACATTGTAGCACACATCATGGCCATTTCTGGGTCTCACCACCTCCAGTCGCTCCCCCTTCTTGGGTTTATCTCGGAAGAGAAAAGTTCCCAGGTGTGTACTATCATAATTTTTGTTTAATAAACTCCCCGTTTGGGAAACCCCCACTTTCAAACCCCACACATGGAGAACAAACGGTTACCCATTGCTATCACCATATTTCTTTTTCCGCTTTGACAACAGGAGAATTCAGGACACTCTTCTCCACAAAACCTTGGACCCGAGACGCCCCATTTTCCTGGGTCTGCGCGCGCCTTCATCTTAGAAAACGTCTCCCAAGATGTTCCATTTTGCCTAGGTAACTGACTGACCTATTCTGATAAGTTGTATTTTAACCTCCCGGAGATTAGTTTTGTAGTATACTTACTACTTAATAGGGATGTAACGATGCATCGTGACACAATTAAAATCGGTACAAATGTGTGACGACTCGCATCGGTTCACAGAAAAAATGAATCGCGATTCTTGGCGAATGCGAGAGAAGTAGGATATGTTCTTTTTTGTCTTTTTTTTAAAATTAGAAATAGGTTACGTTGTGGCTGCAGCTTCCACTGCCGCGTCTGCCTTTCTGTGTCACACACACACACACACACACACACGCGTGCGCGCGCAGTAGTGGTAATCGGCGTCAGGCCTGACTGTACCTTAAATGATACTATAACACAGATCCTCCAGGAATTCACGATGTTGCAATTTGCAACTTCAGTGAATCCCCGTGAATTCAGGGCGGTGTTGCAATTTTAACCACTCACCGCAACTTCCGCGCAGTCTGCACGGGGGATTAAACTCGGGTCAGGGACGGCCGCACGGTGCGGGAGGATCCCTTCGTGGGACCTCTCCCCGGCGCCGCGACCGGCTCTGCGTTTACAGCGCCCGGACCTTGCAGTTTCCCGGGGCTGTGGACTCTCATTAAAGGGTTAATGAGCTATCATCTTGTTGTTTTTATTTTCAGTTAGCTCATACTTCAAGCTGAAAGGTAATGGTCAGATCAGCTGCTTGCTGGCAGCCCTAATAAGAACACAAACTGTTTGAGAGTTTCTGTAAAGAGAGATTTTTTTCCTACAAATAAAAAGATAATTTTATTTAGTCATAATTTGTCTGCAGCTCATGTTGATTTAAAAAAAATCGTATCGTGAACAAAAAATCGTGACTCGAATCAAGTCGTGAGTTGAGTGTATCGTTACATCCCTACTACTTAATACAAACACTATCAGTTAATCTCCCAGAGATTTTCAGTGTAGAGTACCTTACTATACTTGTCCTAAGATGTTACCAGAGTAACCTTCTTCTCCATATTCAAAGACTGATTGACTCAATCCAAAATTGATCCTTAGATTCATTAAACAATTGAAAATTTTGCTTGCCCTGAATTTAGGATGTTTTCTGTTAATCTGAGTTCGTTGGACCTCGAGGTGACAGCTTCTAGGTCCACGGAGAGGGTCCTCCCGTCTCGAATGAACTGAGGTGGAGGTGAGACCACTTTGATCAGTCTCAGATGATCAGTCACCTTCTCCGGGTCCCGAGCGATCAGCCTGAGATCCTGCCGACAACGCCAAGTTTGTTGCTGAAATTTCTGGGAAGCAATTCACCGACACAAAATAAGGATCTTGAATCAATCAATTGGTCTTTAAAGGTTTTGTCATTTTATTCTTGCAAGAGGAACAGTTCTACAAATGCACAAGACCAGCTCTCGCAGAAATGTTCAGGGTGGGGCAGTCCCACACTGATTCTTAACTTCTAAGGGGCGTATTCGTCATATTATGATTTACTTATCTAACTGTACCAGGTGGCTACAATGGAGTGTGCTCATCCCTATCAACCTCACAACAAGCTCTGCTGGACCGGGAGACCAAGGTCAAGTTTATATACAAAAAACTACTTCTTCAATAACTTGCATAAATGAGAAAATATTTCTAAGTGCAAGGTACTGAGTGGAAACTAAACAGATTATAAGGCCACACAGTGTTATACTTCAAAAACTTTTTGAATATACTGAGATCAAACATGGCTATATATGGTTATAAGAACACACAATCATGTAATAATTTTTCCATTACATCTGCCAGCCATCTGACAATGAGTGTCAGTCCTTCTAGTGCCCTTGTTGATGCTTGCCATCAGGTGCTGTGTTATTGGGATGAGGTACAACATAGATTTCCAAATATCTTACACACACCTCCTTTTTAGCCAAAAGCATGTCTAAAGTAATCTGTTCTGCCAGGCCATTAAATCTGTTTTATCTAATGTTCGTGGATTCCTCTAAATCCATCCCGAGTGTAATATAATAAAGCGTTGTTGATTATAATAGATTTAATTATCCAATCCACATTTTTATTTATTGTCACCCACCAGGTAAAGAATGATTCAAAATTGCTGCCACCTGGTTTTCTAGCTTTAAACTCATTTGGGACCCCTCCGGAGAAACACCAATTGAATCTAAATAAACTCTAGAATCAAATGAAGTGGGTATTATCTTATCACGTTTAACCCTGTGCATATCTTCTGTATTTAGTTTAGGAAACTGTGGACTCATAGGAAGCAAGTATGTAGGCATCATTAAGTGAATCAAGTGGCAGTACCATACCAGAGTTTAGTGCAACTTAGGTCTTAACCTCTGTCCTCCACAATACCACCATATATCTGATCGGCATATCGTGTGTAGTCACCAGCTCATCAATTGATCCCATAGGGATTTTCTCCTACCGTAATTATTGTGCCGCACACCCTGTCAGGGGATCTGTGTCTTGGCCTCCATCTTATTCCCTGTTTCCTAGACAGGCAGTGGAATTCCCCTTGTATGGTGTGAACCATGGTGGGATAATCTCAGTAGGAACAGCTGGAAAGAGATACTTGAGAGTGGTACAGTTATTCTCTGGAGAATTAGTTTTGTACAGCGCAAGCAAGCATTTAAAACCTTTAAGATCATTGTAAGGGTTAAGTGGAAAAGGAGCCGTTCCTAGTGACGGTACTCTGCCGCTGCCAACAATGCAATCAGTTGCCAGTCCGAGAACTCTTAGTAGTAAAAGAAATCCACTGAACCATGCATATTGTCCTTGTACCCTGTTTCTAATTGTCAAGTACCTCCTGTAAGCTGTCAACCTTTATGTACTGCACTGGGCTCCTTCTATTGACTAGAGTAGGTGGTGGTGAAGTCACAACATGGGAATGGTTGTTTGGTCCTATAGATGGTAAGGGAGGAGTTGAGTCTAAAACCTCTAACTTTATATGTCCCTTAGGCGTCTGTGCCTTTTTTAACATATGGGCTGCAAGCACCAAAGTCATAGAATCATCAGGAACAAGGATCTTTTATAGTTATTATCAGAGGTTACACTCTCCTGCTCCACAACCTGGTTGATGTGGCCTGGTTTAAATATGGAGAGTCTTTCTAAACAGTTGATTGGGGCGACTCCCGCCACAGGTTCTCATCCTTGCTATTCATGGACTTATACCCCCAACTCTGCTTCCCTGTGTTCCACTGTGCCAAACCCATTCTTCACACCATGCTCCTAAACACCTCTGCCATTTAGGTGTTAGTTACACAAAGTAACTTGTCTGCCCAGCTAAGCTCCTGGTCAGTCCGTCCAAGGGTGCTACATCAACAAAAGTCAATTTAGCCACGCCACCACTCGTTTTGGCTCTGAAAAGCGGAGATGAGTCGTTCATTTTGGTGGTCTGGAATTACATCGAGCATTGTCCTATAGTCTTTTGGCGTCGAGAATGCGAATGTTATGTAATATCACTATAGCTATTAAATAATTACAAAAATACTTCTCAGACTCCTCATTACACACCCATTCTTCTGACATGGGCTGGCCCTGAATGAGCTCTGTCATCGGACCTAAGGTGTAAGTGACTGCCTTTAATTTATTAGTTATCTGTAGGTACGGTGCTCGTTGCAAGTGTCAGGGTGTATCCCATTTTCTCTAGCTATTCGTTTGCTGTGGGTGTTGGGCGAGTAGTACTTGAAATGGACCCTGCCCCCGGAGAAACTCCAGTCTTTCTTTAAGCGTCTTGGTAAATACCCATATCTCCGGTTTTACAGGTATCTCCTGTGTCAAAGAACTGGCTTGTTGGTGAAGAAACTGTTAAAATTAGAATTTCTTGTTTTGTCAACATTTTTTGCTCATATAATCTACAATTGTTTGTCGCATTTCGTGTCATCTCGCTCGTTTAAAAATTAATCAAAAGGTATGCTATAGGTCTACCATGCTACAAAATCTTCAAAAGGTGACAATCCTGTAGTATTAGGTTGTTGGATGTTGAAGACTCCGCATTATCTGGCAAAGCATGTACCCATCCTTGTTCCTGTCTCGTCCATCGGCTTCCTAATTTAGCCTTGATTGTGACCATTCGCCTTTCTAAGTCCTGTGGTTGTGGATGATGAGAACATGATAGTTTTCATTTTAATTGGAAAACAGTTCACTCAATTTAGGGCAATTACATCATTTCTGAATGTGTCATTTCACATATATATGATTTCTGGAAATCAATCTTGGTTGCACCTGATATGTGTTTGCTAAACGTTAGCTACTGTTTATTGCATCATTTCGTGCGTGGTTGGAATAACTCAATCAGTTTGAGATGAAGTCTTAGATTCACTAGACAATACTTCTATTTTCACATTTGTTTATATCAATGAAATCATGCATAATCATATGGAATGGATACTAGCAGTTAGGGCATTTTACCTGGTCTTGGTTCTAATCTGTCCCTTGGGACATGCGGCTTTGCCGGACACACTAGACCAGATGGCACAGTTTTTTTTTTGTTTGCATAATTTAGGACACATATGGCGGTATCATTTTATTTATTAGCTGCGATACATCCCCCCTGTTTACAATGTGTTAATCCAGGTGTCAATACTGCTGCAAATCGAAATCAATTCTTGGAAGTTGTACATGCCTCGGTCATTTCATAACTCATTATCGGATAATATCGCCCCCCTGTTTCATCAATGATCGTTTTCTGCTAGGTGAAGCTCTGGTGAATATCTTTAAGATTGCATGGTCAATGTTGTCTCGTTCGAGCAGCAGCGCTATCTTGTTCGCTCAGCGCTTTCACGATTCCTTGTTGAACCAAAGTCTGTGACCTGTTGTGTGGGCTAGCACACTTACAAACGTGCTATCTGAAGTGGTAGTTGCACACTTTTATAGCGGCTAAACATCCAGATTTGTATGAAAAATCGATTTACGCTGTGGGATGTAATCATACCTCTATTTATTCCACTGTTTGCAAAAACATGTAGAGTATTAAAAGCATTGCAACTCTCAGTATAGACAGTGTATTCTTCTTTCCAGCTCGCTATTGCCATGCTTCAGTTATGAACAGTTTGGGATGAAAGTGGCACAGGGTTATTACCTTGTCTTACTGCTATCCTACTGTTTGGATCTGCTTTTTGCTGAGCATCTCAAATCCGACTCGATTGATGACACAGTTAACTCCCCCCCCACCCACCCCCCACCCCCCAGCTCAGATTTTAACCCCCCCCCACTTCTATTCCCCACTACCACTCACCCCCATCTCCATCCATCACGGCCCCCCCCCCCCATCTAGTCTCCCGCACCCCCCTGCACCCTCCCAACATCCACACGGTTGCAATGCCACATTCCCATTACAATCCGATCCTTGGCAACACTTTTTCTGTGGTTCAACTCCACAATCATGTTTAACGCTTCTGTTTCGTTTGGTAGTAGCTTGGCTGGATTTAAATTGTAGGCACCCTTTCAATAGTTAGATGAGGCTGAGAGAGAAGTCAGGATGTAGTACATACGTTTAGATGTGTCTAGGCGGAGACATGAAAGGATATTTTTGGACCGTGTCCCAGTAGAGCATCTACAGCATGTGACACCTTCAGTGTTAATGGATGTAATAAGACCATTGTACTGAACTCTGTATTACTAAGGCTGTCTGGCACTGTAGGCAGCTGGCAAAAACACTGGCGGCATTGCTCTGGCTATGGATATAGATTTAGACGAAATAGTACTGCTACGGGTCTAAGTTTTCCTACCAAAATGGTTGGGTAGCACACTGGTCATGAACCCCCGCAATTTCTATGCATTCACACATTTTATAAATGGTTTCTCTAGTCTGGCGAGTGCCCAAACTCCTAACTCATAGTTATTGTTTTATCTTGTACAAACAGCAGTTCCCCTCTGGAGGCGCAGTTGATCAGCATCCTTACGCCATGGGTATCATAGAGAGCTTGAATGTGGAGTGTTACTTAGCAGCCATAATTGCCAATCGCAATGCTCTACAGAAGTAGTCATTTCCGCAAAAAAGACATCATTTTTTTTTTGTCTAGGTTTGGGTGGGATGTAATATCGCATTTCTCTATCTCCATCTAGGTGTTTGACCTTCAAGAGAGTATTGAAAACTAGATATTTCATCTACTCTTGTCCATAACTGCAATTATTTTGTACCTCACTGTGTGGCCACCTTGTTCTGCTAATATTTTAATAGAGCAATGAGTGCTCAAGTCTGCAGTCTCTGTTCATTTTCTGGGCTAGGCAAATAATTCTAAACATACAATAATAGCGTGACTTCCTCTTGGGGCATAAATGTGGAAGAAATTGTGCTAAGTTAGATGACATTGCCATTGAAAAGATGGTCCGGACTTTTTCACAATAGCCTTGGGGGAAGTCTTGTGAAATGTATACTTTTTTTTTTTACCGCTATTCAACTGGGAAATGCAAACCAAAATGATCTCTTTGGTGAAGTGGGAATTAGAGAAAATTGCATTGCTAAATCTTAACCACTTGTAAATACTGTAGCTTTTTGGATTGAGTTCCGTTTTAACAGCGTGGTGGGTCGGGTACAAAAAAAGTGGAAGCAAGTGTAATTAAAGCGCTTTGGTTTACTCTTGCAAATCCTGTACCATCCTCCATCCTAATCGGATGGAGCCTGCTTCAATTCTTTAGCCAGCGCTTTTTAACAAAAACAAAGACTAATTGCCATGCTGCATTTTGGACCGCTCTAATAACTTCTGCATTAAGTAAAAATGCACTGTAATCAAGCCAATTTGGTGTTTGCTATCACTTATTCTTTTACGCTACCTCTCCTGGTTTTAGTGGATACTGTCTTTGATACGGCCATAAAAGAGCTTTTTGGGAAGTTATTCTTAAACTGATTGTGCCCCTTAAATGAGTCCGACTCCCACGTCACGCGTGACCACCTTTTGTGACCACATACTCTAGGTTAAAATTAAGTTAACTTCTAACACTACTTACTTCAGTAGTAAGATTATATCATCGGTGATGAGATCTAGACGAGTTGCGTCTATCAAACAACACATCCACTGAGGTGGTAACAACAAGCTGACCCCCAGCTAATTGCGGAGCCACAGGGTCGCAATGGGCTGGCAAATTTAAAAAAAAAAAAACACATTCAATTTAGTTAGGGTGCGAACAGCACTTCCCCCCCCAGCTTCTCTGCATTTCATAGTTGTATAAATTTTTTTATTTTGAATAAACTCCAGACACCAAATCCGTCTAACGCGGCGTGAAACTTTATCATTTTGTGTGCAGGAAGTGAATGTGCGTGAGGTCCCCGCCCTAAAAACACAGTTATCATTTCTGGCTTCTGGGACTCCCACACAAGCACAAGTTCCCTTTTTTATTATTTTTTTATGTTATTTATTTTATGTTTTGGTCCCAGTATACGATCAGTAAAAGTTACGTTACAGCTGGGTCTTCTCTAAGAATTGTCATATATTCTTATCTTTTTCTTTCATGCTTCTAAAGCAGGTCAGCAAGAATATAGGTTTTGAAAATAAAACCAATATGGCGATGCATTCTGTGAGTTCTGCGACTTGGTCCGTTGAAGTAATCTAAACTGGGACTCAGTAGTTCAATGTTAGTCCTACATTGCGCTCTTCCCGCACAATATCCCAAATGTTTCTACTATTCGACTTCGTCCTCGTCATCGCTGTCCTACTTTTCTTTAAGATTTTAGCCGGCGCGATTTCATAACAGAACCATGAATAAGTCTTAATCGTGGTAACTATAACTTACTATTCTTACTAACTCATCTGGTTACTACTACATCTTAGCGGCTCATTCCTAGTTTGTTAGGTTCATCAGATCTCGCCCTAAAAAGTTAACGGACACAATTGGTGAGGATGCAACTGGAGTCCAGGACAAATACTACTTCTCTTTGTTTTAGGAAGGATCACTGTTAGTTTTTAGTGTTTGGTCATAGGTTCAAGAGTTCCGACCAATGGACCGGGGCCGAGACCTGACGCGCAAACCACTATTGCCACCTCCAAGGGCAAACGGAAAGTTCCTCTGTTCTCGCTAATACAATCGCACAAACTGGTTCTAATGCTACTAGATCTCTGCCAACAAGGCTGCCAGTGTCACACAAGAAAGTTATTGTTTTTTCCCCCATGCACTTCTAATTTTTCCATGGTTGAGAGTTCTTTCTGTGATATAGAATCTCAACGTCCTGTAACTTAGAATCTCATCTACCTCTGCCTTACATTATCTGTTGCTGTAACCTGTCTGTTGTTGTCTGTAATGTCATTTATCTCTCTGCTCTGTGCGTTGTGGGTCTGCTGTGTGTGGGTGTCGTTGTCTGTGTGTTGTCTGCATGACCTGTTTCTGGGAGTTAGTCACTGTTGGTTCTTGCGGTGCGATCCTTTTCCTCGCCGGTCCGGGCCCGTGTGCTTCTCCCATGCTCCCGCGCGTCGCCTCCTCCCCCGCTTTCCTCCATACTCCCCCTCCTTCCGCTCCCGCTTTGAGCTCTGAAGTCTTCTTGCAGAGTGTCCATACCATTTTCCATCATCTCTGAGTGGTAGCAACAGCATGTGTCCATTCCGTTCGGTTCTTTTTCGTTGTTCTTGTTCTCACCACCTTCTTCCTTCACCCACGTCCTTCCATCCACGTCCTCTCACCTCTCCTCTCCCCCTGCCGTGTTACGTCGGAAGAAAAAGATTCACAGTGTTTACTATCATAACACAGAAAATGCTTATATAAACTTACCGTAAACCCCGTAACCGCCGTCTTGTCGCCTGGAGGAGATGGCCAACGGGGGGCATCTCGCCCGTGTCGTGGTGAAGTGGACCGGGAGGCGCGGAGCAGTTGGCTGGTCGGATAGGAGGAGGAGGTTGAAGGCGCTGGACAAAAGGCGGAGGATACCGGAACGGACCCATATGGCACGTACCCGTTATGCAATCACCTTGAGGGTCTCGGGCAAAAACAGACAGGATATATGGTTTAGTTTGCTTTTCATTCATTTTCACGGCTCTGTTGAGCTTCGTTCTGTTCACTTGCATTTTTCTGCTCTTTTAAGCAACTTTCGCGTCGCCAGGCGATGGGTCGTGTCGC
>NW_020855420.1:0-941 GCF_000972845.2 Larimichthys crocea
CAAGCCTCATAAATACATAAATACATAGAACAACCACAGACAGCAGGGTTAGGGCAGCTCTCTAACCCCGAAAATATACTGCATGCGGAACGGCTCTGCTCCGGAACGACAGCGTACTCCGCCGTCCGCCAACTCAGACATAATCCGCACGAGATCTCGCGAATTCACCTATAAACTTTGCTTGAATCAGTGACATCTAGTGGTTAAAAATGTTACTGCAGCTCAAATTTGAGACACTATTGAGGGAGCTAAAATTGGAGCTAAAAGTTGCCGTGACCTGGTCGGTACTTCTTACGGACTCTATGGTTCAGTTCCCCAGGAAAACGTCCTCCATCTCTGGCATCAAGAGCCGAGTAGGTCCGTCTGTTTACTGATGATGATTACATGACATGATTTAGATACGAAAATACACTGCATGCGGCTCTGCTCCGGAACGGCAGCGTACTCCGCCGTCCGCCAACTCACACATTTGTGATGCGCTCAGGTGCGGCTCCACCGGCCACCGAGCGTCACGAGAACACACGAGATCTCGCGAATTCACCCATTATTGGTGAATTCGCGAGATCTCGTGTGTTCTTGCCGGCTGTAGTTTCTTTGACTCCTGCAGTGGCATTCTATGCCGCATCTTTTTTCTGGTGTCCTTGTAAAAAGGATGTGAGGTGTCATCAATGATTGGTTGATTTTGGACTTCCAGAATCAACTTCTCATCCATGGTGTCGACGGGGTGAAAAGACATCTCTGACCTGTTGATTCAGGTTTTCCTTCCCCGCACAATCTTCTGTGCTGAATTTATGCGCCGTGCTCCGGCACCCGTGAACAATAGAAGCTCTGCGTATGTGTTGCGGCTCACTGTGTGAGCTGACACATTGACTAAAACTGAAATGTATCGGCTCCGCCGCTGTGGCGGGTGTCGTTCCGGAGTCGTTCCGCATGCAGTGTAT
>NW_020855421.1:0-15000 GCF_000972845.2 Larimichthys crocea
CTGTTCTCTCTCTCTCTGTCTTCTGTCCCACTGAAGCCTGTCCACCGTTTCTCCTCTCACAGCTTCATGAGGAAGCAGCCCGCTGCGATGTCGGAGGTTTACAGGAAATCCTGGATCTGGCTTTGATACTAAACTTTGTTTAGTTACAATATGCTGAGACCAAACATGACTGACTACACCCTCTACTGACCTTCAGAGTCTGCAGACTGCAGTGTGGACTCTCCACCAAGATCAGACAGAGGCTCACTGTGACCTCAGGTTGTTGAATCTCAGGTACAGCTCTGTCGGATGGGAGGGGTTGGCCTTCCGAGCTGAGGCGCCAGGAGACTGCCACAGCTGATCTCTGACAACTGCAGTCCATCCAACTTCGACTAAAGAATAAATGATGTTGATAACATTCCATTTATATCCAATCAGATGTGTCGGTTTGGAAATGTGCAGCTCCACCTTTACTATGCTCCTAATCAATGAGCTTTTCTCTAAAAACTAGGAGTGACTTTGTCATTGTTGTTATGTGGGCTCATCATACTGTCAGCTTTACCAGACTCATCCAAAAGTCAGCACAACATTCGACAACCATTCACGTCAACACACATTAATAACATGCTGCTGATCTGTGTGTGTTGTGTTGTGTGCTGGTGTGTTGTTTGTGTGTGGTGTGTAATATTTCTACTTCAACTAAGTAAACTTGATCATTCAAATAATCTAAGTTCAAGCGATCTTCTGTATACAGATTGTGACCATTGACCAACAATTCTAAACATTCATGACTTAACCATAACAGAGACCCTTTTCTACAGTTCTTTAAGAAACACAAGTCTTTTGTGACTTTGCAGACTAACTTTAAATACAACAAACATGAAATATAACAAAAAGGAAATTTAAACTTTATGGATTGTAAGTTATTGTCTGAACATAAATAGCTTCAATTTTTTGTTTCATTAAACATCAGATCTACAATATTAAAGAGAGTCGTGAACTGACCCGGTCTTCAGTCCTGCAGTGCTGGACTCTGCCAGAAAATACACAGCCGCTTCACTCCTGAAATCCTGCAGGTTGTTCAACCCCAGGTTCCAGGTTTTTGTGTCAGATGGAGGTGTTGGACTTCAGAGCTGAGGCAGAGAAGCACAGCTGACTCTGACAAACTGCAGTTCACAATCTGAATAAAGAATAAATGATGTTGCATTAAAAAACTCATTTAAATCCAATCAGATGTGTTCAGGTTTGAAATGGCAGCTCAACTAACATTACTATGGTCCTAATCATGAGCTTTTCTCTTAAAATGAGTAGAGGACTTTGTCATTGTGTTTTGTGCATCATCATAAGTCAGCCTTCCTACAGACACATCCAAACGTCAAGCACAACATTCAGACAAACCTCATCGTAGCAACTTAATAACATGACTGCTGATCTCATCAGGTCTGGAACAATCATCAAATCAGACATTTCTCTGTTTCTTTCATTTAGAACACTTGATGGAAATACTGAGACAGTTTTTCTACAGAAGTCAAAATGTCCGACATTGAAATAAATAAATCACGAATTATGAAATAATATATAAGTGACAGCAAAACAAAACATGGTTAACCACGTGTCCCTTGTGCACTTGTGATGCTCTCATTCTCACAGCACAGATTTAGACCTTATCCTCATCACCCACTGTCATCTCCATGCACACAGCTGACTGCACTGTGAGTTCTCCTCAATCATCTTTAGAACTGGATCAAATTGCAAAGCCAGGACATGAATGTTGTCTTCCTTGACATGTAACACTTGATACTCCTCTGTACGAAAATATAGTGGATTATTTAAGCTCCTGTTACTGGCTGAGTCACAAACGGACATCGATTCTCTGAATGGAAGCATCATTACATGTTGACAGTGATACAGACACGATACTTCAAACACTGTGTGTGTGTGGTGTGTGTGTGTCGTGTGTGTGTGTGTGTGTGTGTGTGTGTTAAGTTCTAAGGTTCGTTATTAAAAAGACATTCTTTTCCTGAAACTTTGTTGTCTTTCAGTTTCAGTAGAGATGTCTCCATGAAACTAAAATAAATCTTGGTTTCATGGCAGCACATTTAAAGGGGATACATCCTTTCAGTTTTCTAATAACATGATCCAGTTGTGAGTTACAGACTCACTCAAACTGTTCACACTGAAAAACTTTTAAAAAGAGGCTGTGATTTTGCTCGGACAAACACCAGAAAACAAAGATAGACTTGACAGCAATATGTCTAAACCTCTGTTCTGATTTAAATTGGTGATATACACTTACCGCAGAGAGCACACATGACTGACCCCAAGTCGTGCAGTCTACAGTTGAACCTCTCGTCCAGCACGACAAAGCTTCACTCCTGAATCAACCGGTGTTGATACTCAGTTCCAGGTGTGTCCGATGGGAGGGGTGGACTTCAGAGCTGAGGCCACGGACTTCACAGTGACTCTCTGAGAGGGTAACAGTTAGTAGTCTGTGATGACAGAGAATATAAAAGTTAAAGTCAAATAAATCTGACATTTTATTCTAAAAATGGACTCTGTCATTTTGCATCACAAAGCCACATCAACATGAGCGTCTGTAGCTCAGCTGGTCAGTGTTCCGTCTGAGCTGGTCAGCCATTGCTCACAAGGTTTGTAGACAAACAGTCCCACTCATTTCCGTTTGACCAAATGTAAGAATTTGCTGCTTTTATCTATTTCATATCATCTTAAAATTCATGTTTCAGGGTTTAGACTGTTGCTCGGAGAGAAAAGAAGCCTCCAAGACAGAAAGATCGCTAACCGTTCGACGTTCCATGAACCATAAACAGACAACAGTGTCTCCAGACTAGAATGTGCTGACAGCTATAACCACTAACATGGGGAAATACATTCTCTCTGACTAGTTCTGGGCGTCTGTATAGTCTTGTGTGCTGTTATCTGTAGGGTTTAAAGTCTGACCACCAGCATGAGTTGGGCAGAATAGAGAGCGATCATATGATACCTGATGGATGTGAGGGATGTCTCTGATTTCTCCTTGATCAAGCTTCATCAAAATATCACAGCAGAAGACATCAGAGGCTCCTGAACACTTTCTTCCCTCCTGACCCCTGGTGTGCCATTGATTTCAGGAATTTCTCCACAACACCAACCAGTTGATCAAGAAATGAAAGCTACATTTTGAACTCTAAGTTTTTTTGACTCCTTCACTTCTATTTATTTGGTCCTGGCACAGATTTCATTCCATGATCTATTTCCCCCGCACATTCATTTCTCATGTTTCCTCTTCACATTCATCAGACTGTGTGACGTGAACTGAAAACACTGATAGTTAAACACTTTGAGCAGCCAGAGCCATTTCAGCAGCTACCTCACTGAAGCTACCTTGTGATCAAACTACAGCAGCCAGTGCTCTTCATCTTCATATCCAGATACTCACTACATTACAGATTATTCACACTACAGTAACGTAAGGAGCTGCTGTCAACTGACTCACATCTTTACTTCACCTTATTTACCCCTGAATACCAACATCTAGCAGAGACAAAGGAAAGAGAGAGGTTCCATTACTGTTTAGAAATCAAACTCATCTTCATGGAGCAAAACATGGAAAGAATTCATGTTGGGAACTAAACCATTAAAGTGGCTCTCGTTCATTGAATGAGGTCTGAAGAGGGGGATGTTCTGTTGGCTCTTCAAGAGGGAGGATGGCCTCCACTCACATCCTCTCCAAATCAAACAAGAATTATAGAGATTGTAGAAAGTGTGAAATGGACAGAACAGTCCTTCATATGAAACAGCTCAGAAACTGCTGAGAAACAAAAAACATATATCAAAAGTGCATGAAAACTGGAATGAACAACCTTCAAGTGATGACTGTCAAACATTTTTATGCACAAACTCTTCCAGTCCTCCAGTTTCTTCTGCGGGTTTGTGTGGAGCCTCCTCAGCCCAACAAAGGACAGTTAGAAGATGACAGGAAGATACTTGTGTTCACTGACTTGATAGCAATAACACAAAATGATTTTTCTAGACGTTTGTAGTTGAGTTGAAGTTTGATATTGTGCATTGTGTGTAAAGTGTGTATCTTTACTCTAATACTGATGGGCTTCAGCCTTTACGTTGCTTTATAATGTTGAAATCACCATCTGGGAATTACTCAGCCTTTTGCAGTTCCTCAAGCTGGAACAGTCTCCGTCGTCCCTCCCCTGATGTGTTGAACTTGTCCAGGTCCAAACTCATCCAGAACCTCCTCTGACATCTGCAGCATGTAGGCAGAGCTGAGAAGCGTTGATCTCCAGAGAGTCTCTTCTCTGATCTGTTCTCTGACTTCAGGTAACTCTTGGATCTCCTGATGGACTGAGTCATCGTTTCATCTCCATCAGACAGGGAAGATGTTGATTGCTTCTGTCAGGAGAGATACCATAACTGTTCATCTCCTTCAGGTTGTTGATGGCTCTCTGGATTGCTTCCTTGAACTGGTCTTTCTCTGACCCAGCAGGCCTCCTAAGAGTCTCTGGTTGGATTCCAGAGAGAGCCATGAAGGAAGCGAACAAACAGTCCAGGTGACCCATTTTCACTTGAAGGGATTTTCTCCATGACTTCTTCAGGAAGACATCCAGGGTCGAGTCACTGTAGTCTTCTCCCGGAAGTCCTTTCGCACCTCTGTCTTCTGTTGGTTGTAACACAGTGGACACAGGTAGACTGCAGCGGGAAACTCCTGAAACGCTCAGATGAACAAAGCAGTAGACTGTTTTCTGGAAGATCACACTCTCTCTTTTGAAGATCTGTGTACAAAACTCCTGAGTTACACCGAGGCCTCTGTGAACATCCCAGACCACATGCCCAGGGTCTTCTGGTTAGACATTGATGTTTCTTTCTCCAGCTGTTCAAACGCCAGCCTCCCCAGCTTCAGAAGAACTTCCCCTGTCAGCCTCCGTCAGCTCCTGTGGACTCGTTATCATGTCCTTCATCGTACTTCTTCTTCTTCCTCTTTGTCTGAACCAGGCGGAAGTGTGAGTACAGGTCCGTCAGGGTCTTAGGCAGCTCTCCTCTCTGGTCTGGGTCAAATGTGGTCCAGAACTGTTGCCGTGATCCAGGAAGACTGGGATCAGACACTATGATGTGGAGGCTCCTGGAGGTCTTGTGTGTGAGATTGATTTGCTGGAAAGATCTTCATCACGACTCTCCTCCTGAAGTACTCCTCCTTCTGAGCGTCAGGAACGCCTCGTACTTCTGTTACCCTTCAACACATGAAGGGGGATCTGATTGGCTGCTGCAGGTCTGGAAGTTATCCAGATGAGAGCCGAGGGAAGCAGATTCCCTTGATGAGGTGTCAACAGCACGCTGGACTGATGACTCCTGTGTGACATCAGACCACGAGCTCTTTGTTGTTGAAATCACAGTGAAAGTCTGCTTTCATCCAGGCCGTTCAAAGCTGAACAGAAGTTTACAGACAGCGAGCTTCTCTGCTGTGACCTTCTGTAATGTTGGATGGAAACATGGAGCAGCGTGAGAAGACTTGAAACGCTCATCTTTGATCAAGTTCCGCTCCCTTGAACGAGAGCAGCCGAACCACCAGGACTGACATCTTGGTTCTCGAGCCCTCTGCCCAGTCCAGAGTGAACTTCAGCACTGAGAAGGTTTTTTCCAACGCCAGCGACGCGTTGGTCAGAGCGACTCTGATGTGTCTCTGTTGGTCAGGTAAGGCTTTTAAATGTCGTTGGCATTTGGTGGGAGTGTTCATGGAGGGTCTCTTTTCTTGGAAGCTGTCTCAAGCTGCCTCACCTCATGTTGGGTATGAACCTCTTCACTCGTTCCCTCTGTGATGTAGAGCTCAGTGTAGATCCTTGTTGAGGAGGGTTCCAACTTCCTGTTTCATTCACTTCCTTTCGTCCACACGTTTCACATCTGGTCTTCAGACTGATCTTATGTTCATCTAAAACCTCCTGCAGACCACCACTTCACTGAAACAGAGAAAGAAAACAAGTTTGAGACTAAACAAGAAAATGTGACCATCTGCTGATTATTTCATCAGCAAAAAAAGTGATGGGTAGAAGCATATCTCAGAGAAGGAAAATGGACAGTTTACTTTGGACAGTGCTCGGTCTGATGGCTGTCTGCAGTCACGTCTTGTTCTGGATCTGTCTCCACACTGGGGACAGGAGGAGTCTCCTGATGAAGCAGACTGGTCCCGTATGAGGTGATGCGTGTCTGCCAGACCAGTGTCCACAGCTGGTAGAGACCGGACTCCTTCAGGACGTCCTGACACCAAACACAGCTAGGACGGCTGCTCCTCCACAGGAACATGGCCTCCCTCTTCCTCTCTCTGTGAAGACATTTCTTTATCACTCGATGATTTGTTGACTGTGGTACAAAGATCCAGATTGGACGACACTTTCTGAAAGCATCAAGTATTTCACACAGTAAAAGTGTCGTTTATTTCTGTTTGAATTCAGCTTTCAGTCGTGATGAAGATGATTGATTTCATGAACATTCATTAACAGCTTTCCTGTCTGTCTGTCTCATTAAACATTTCAGTCATCTGCCTGTCGTTTGTTTCATTACAACAAACTCAGCACTTCCTGCAGCTCTTTCACAATAAAAGTCCTCCATTAAAGAGAGCTGATACTCCTTCACTGTTTCACTTTGAGCAGCTCGCTTGAGTTATTTAGGTTTTTAAACTGAGGTTAGAAGTCTCTAAATAACTGTGGTAGCCCAGCAGTGTACGGCACACACAGCATGTCTGCATCATGAAGACCAAATCTTTCAGTCTTCATCATCAATGCATCATCTTCACTCAGGTCAGTTTACAGTAAAAACAGTCTCTTACTTTGTTGTCTAGGGGTCCAGTCCATCACTGAAGTCTGAGGAAGACTTTGGACCGGTCACTTTCATAGACAGACAGATGGTATCCTGGAGACTCTGCTCTCCGTCTGTTGGACTGAAACTCTGCAAACACCCACATGTTTTATTCAGTTGTGGAAATGTTATGTGGAATTAACTGTGAATTGTGGGTAATTGAAACAGACTGTATCATAGAGATAAAAAACATTCCAGCGATTTATTTGTAAGTAGAACTTTATCAAGTTTGAATATTTTTCATTGAACCATATTTGTAGTCCACAGACTCAAATGTGTGTCTTCAAACAGTCTCTGTGTGCCTGGGCTCTAAGTGTGGTCCAGGTACAAGGATCACTGTGCAGGTAGGGGGCGTGGCCTCAGCAGCCTGCAGTAAGCAGTGTGCTATTGTGCATGTGAGGAAGGCAGATATTCAAGTGGACCTGCAGGAAATCTGGTTGTTTTAGTCAAGATGATGATAAAACTATATTTTCCAACTATATTTAACGTCCACTGTTCTACGTTTTGTAAATTCCTGATGATTCCCATAAAATCCAGTTAATTCCCATTGAAAGTTTCCACCTTGAATGTTCCCAGAATTTTGCAACCCTGATTCATGTATATTATTTTGGTGTTTTGATAATGGGATATGGGTTTGTAAATAGTGTTTTATACGGTATCTATTGTATTTGTTGATTATGTAAATATGCCAAAAACACCTGTTAATGGTCTGAACTAATTAGTCATGTGACCAATAACATTTGTCTTAAAGGAAGTCAGCGTGTTTGTTGGGTGGCTGAGAGTTGTGGAGAATTGGAGTTGAGTTGGAGAGCATTGGATTGTTGGATGTGATGGATGGCTTTTATTGTCGGTAAAGTCTTTAGATTTTGGATGAGTTTTTTATAAAACACAATGTTCGTCGCCACCTGACGAGTGTTTTCTTGTAGTTTGCCTCCTGACCGCTAGGCAACTGACAGTCCATGAGCTCACATGTGAAAGCAAAGTGTTCATCAAGGTGAGCAAAGCTTTTCTACTAAATGGACTTCTTCACCACATGCGCACATTCATGATGATGAAGTGATTTAGATGCACTTGGTGGATCGGCAGCTGATCTGAGGAAGACTCTGGAAATGAACGACACGTTTGAAGCAGATTCTTTCACATTTGGAAGAGTTACAAATCTTTACAGCGACTTCAACATGAGAGCAAACATATCTGAAGATTTTCTTCCAGGTTAATTCTGAAATGGAGGTTCTCAGGTGTTTTCTTGCAGGAATTAAAAACAAGATCCATCTGAGTTTGAAACAGTATCTGCACTCATAGTTCTGCATCATGAAGACAAGTCTTTGACCAGTTTGTCTTCATCATCAATGCATCATCTTCCTCAGGTCAGTTTACAGTAAAAACAGTCTTCTTACTTTGGTTCTGGGTCCAGGTTCATGTCTGAACTTTAGAGGTTCATTTGGACCGGTCACTCTTCATAGACAGACAGCTGGACCTGGAGACTCTGCTCTGTCCTCCTCTTCCTCCATCTTCTGGACTTCAGTCAGTCTGAGAGCTGAAAAAGTTTCACTTGAAATCACCATTCCTTCAAATGATGTTCAGGACATTCAATGTGGCCGTCAATAATCTCAGAGACAGTGAAGAAGGGCTTTCTATGCTCTGAAACATTCTTTAAATATAGATATACCTGTTAGAATCTGGCTCCAAAATCCTTCACATATCTAGTTGAACCAATCATACTGTAGGGTAGTGATGTAGGGTCCTCTATAAAATCAAGAATCAGAGAAACAATTGCCAAACCGCCACATAGAAGCCTTGTTAAGAGCATTCTCCGTGCACAGGAACACCCAACAAAATGAATGCAGAGCTGAACTCGCCAGTTCAAACTTTTAATTAGGATCCAAAAAAGAGCCAATCAAATTCTACAACCACTGATCAAAGGAAGTGAGCCCAACTCCTCCATTATAGCTCACACACACACACAACACACACCCACCACACACACACACACCACACACACACATTATTACAGACCACACACTCTCACACACACACCAAACACGCACACGCTCTCTCACCACACACACCACACACACACACACCCACACACACACACACACGGATAATATCCTATGTTATTGAACTTAATGAATTGGGTTTTATTTCCTCATCTCGTTAATGAGTTGTATTATTTGTGGACTTTGGTAATATTGATTATTTTCCAATAAAAACTCTACTGAACTGAATTTATAACTGCGTTGCCAGATCTCGCGAGAGTTGCTGCTGCTGCTGCTGAGACCGACGGGTTGTCGATCAAAGTTGAATTTCTCTGATTGGTCGCTGTGAAAATCTTTTTAGTGTCACAATGTTCAAAAGTTTCTTCACCGTCTCTGAAAAACACACTGAGGAACGTTAGACGAGGAAAAAACTAGAGGCATTCACGACGACAGCTACGTGTTCTCTTGCTGTTTGAAAACTGCGTCACACTGACGGGCACCAGTTAACACGGTCACTCGTTGAACCGAAACACCGGCGAGTCGAGAAATGAAGTAGTTTGTGTTGAGACAATAACTAAAATAATGTAATAATCAAATGTTGGATAACACTCACCCTGCTCAGCCTTCATTCTCCTCCTTCTGCTCTGCGACCTCAACATGGAGTCTGAACAAACACTTTCACCTTCAGGGTGTCCCTCCCTGTTCTGTGACAGGAAATCACTCAGGAAGGGGAAGGGTGGACAACACGAGGACATGTCCCTGCACTTGTTCAAAGGTTTTTAGTCTCCTGCAGTTTGTCCACAAAACAAAGTTACACTTTAGTAAACGAGACCCGTGCAGCCTGGATGTGTTAAGAAAGAAAAGTGGACCATAAGAGACTTCTTTAGAAGTCCAAAGTGTAAGTTAGTCAAAGAAATCGTTTTACACCATCCGCAACACCTTCACTGGCTCCCAATAAAGCAGCGTCCACTTCAAGATCCTCCATCAAACTACAAGTCTCAGTCATCTTGGCAAGGTCTTTGAGTTTTACTGAAAGTGCTGATAAATAACATGTATTATTATTATATTCTTATATTATTTTATTATTATTATTATTAGGAACTGTAGAGCCTCAACAGTGCAAAGATTTTTAAAACGCTATTTTAATGCCAAACAGATACACTATTTCATGAATTATGTATGTTGAAAGGCAGAGCAGTCTGTTAAAAAAACCAGCAACAATGAAAGTTTAGAGAAAAATACAAATAAAACCTCAGATTACAAATGTGATGGTTACATCCATACTCATGATTAACTGTGAAACTCAGGTTAGTCCTCTGTAACCGTGTCATCAAAAACTGATGATTGTTGCACTGTTCATGTCATCATCAATACATTTCTGTCAGTGACGCTGCTAGGAGAGCGCAGGAGAGGCTGGAGGAGGTGGAGTGAGAAGAGCTGGAGGAGGAGAGCTGGAGGGGTGGAGGAGGGGAGGGGAGGAGGTGGAGGAGGAGAGGCTGGGGAGGAGTGGAGGAGAAGAGGCTGGGCCCGGTGAAGAGAAGAGAAGAGGCTGGAGGAGGAGAGGCTGGAGGAGGTGGGGGGAGAGGCTGGAGGAGGTGGAGGAGAAGAGGCTGGAGGAGGTGGAGGAGGAGAGGCTGGAGGAGGTGAAACCCAGAATTGGGTGATAATGTTTGGCTCCATGCTTTCCAACCAGTCAAACCAAACAAGGGAACAGTCAGTGTAAAAGTTGATTGATCTGGTTGACATAATGAAGCATTGGAACCTTTAAGGACATAACTGCTGCTGTTATTTATCTGTAGTGACACTAAATATGACTTTCTCAGTGATTTTGTTAAAGACAAGAGCAAGAGACTCTGACAATGAAAATAAATATTTACAGATCAGTGCATTTGTATGTAACTTTTATTGGTATTTTTCTTTTTTAAAACGTTAGTATTGGCCCCCAGGCATCTTCACATTGTCAACTCTGTCCCTCTTTAAAAGAAGTTTGCACACCCCTGGCAGGGCTGTTTCTAGCTGTTTGGGGGCCCTATGCAAGATGCTGTTTGGGGGCCCCTATTTTGTCAAACTGATGATCTGAGGCGATGCAACAGTCTGTTACATTTTAAGAGGAAAACAGGCTAGAACACATTAATAAATGTAACAAATGCAGCATGTTCCTGAAAAAAGTGCCAACAAAAGTTTGGGAGAATACTTTGCCAAAGTTTATTGAGGCTGAACTTGCATTTTGGGGGCCCCTGGTGGCTGCGGGGCCCCTGGTATAAGTGGTCAGATGAAGAGCCGGCTCTTCTTGGTGAGCTGAGTCAAATGATCGACTCCCTGAAAAGAAGTGAACTTCTCATCACTACGTGCTGGAAATAGCCTTCATGTGGGTACCAGCTCACCTCGGGAGGAGGAGGTGGAAATGAAAGTAAAATTCATTGTAATTGTACAATATGTTTGTGTTGATTTGTTCTGTACACGTGACATCCATTCTACGTCTGTCCGTCCTGGGAGAGGGATCCCTCCTCTGTGGCTCTTCCTGAGGTTTCTTCCACCTTTTTTCCCTGTTAAAGGTTTTTGTGGGCAAGTTTTTCCTCACTGGAACCGAGGGTCTAAGGACAGAGGGTGTCACTCCCTGTACAGATTGTAAAGCCTCAGAGGAAAATGGACTTTGTGAGTTTGGGCTGTACAAATAAAATCTGATTTGATAAAGACAAGTCATCATAAATAATAAACTGGGGTTTATAACTTGGAGTATCTTTAATGTGTGAACATGAAGTCTTGATGAATCTGTCGGCTGCTGCTTGTTGAAGCTGACTTGGTGTCAGACCGCAGGACGTCCCGTGACATCTGCTGTGTAACCGACCTTTGACACGCTGATCTGAGTGCAGTGTTGATGGTATCAGGGTGACGTCGTGCTGTGAAGCTGCAGCCATGACACATACTTCAACTGATCAAAGTGTGTCAGGTTTCGGGTAATCCCGCTCCACTTTATTTAGGAGTGTATTGAAGGAACAGGTGTGTGTGCGCGGCGTTTCCCTCCGCGACATTCGTCAAACTCTGTGATGTTCTAACAGACTGATAACAGCTGAACTGACGAAAGATCATCCAGTGTTTTCCACTGCTATGGTATTTTGCTGGGACTGACTGAAGTATCTTTATACCTAGAAATGTGACATCAGATTATGATGAGGACCGATGGAGGCGCTACAGAGCAGAAAGGTCCATCAGCACATGTTCTGTACATCAACACGTAAATGGACCGAGGGTCGTGGGTCGCCACGGGTCGAGACCACGTGGTGGGGGGAGTCGGAGGAGAGCTGGACTACGAGCAGGTAAAATATAAACTTATATTTTGAATGTTGTGGTTGACACAAAAATGCGGATTCCATACGTGACGGACGACGCAAGATAAGTCGGGTTCCTCAGCGTGGGAACCATGAAGCTGAATCATCATCATGCATCTCTGCACACGTACTGTTTACCTGCATCCAACATGAGCAGATATCTGTTCATGGAGACATGAATGTTGGCTGAAACCTGGACATTAGTTGTTGGACATATGACTCATTATCCTGTCTGCACAGACACACGATGTATTTAACCATAAAGACACGTTTCCCAAACTGATAAACTTTGAACGTCACTGCAGTTCAAAATAATGTCATTGTCCTGAGGCGTCCTGTGCAGGGTCAGACTTTTACATTTAAAGGACATGGTTGATCCGAGGATGTGGACTCTGCAGGGAGGAGACAGATCGGGTCTCGTGCCTTCGATATCAGTGATGTCGTCCAGGAGGAAGTCCCAAGATCCAATTTAATGTGACAGAGGACGTGTTTGGAAATCTGGATTCAACGCAGTGAAATTCAGACTGAAGGACGAGTTCTTCAGAGCAGATCGATGAGGTTCTGATCGAGTCCACCCAGATTCTGGTCTGATCCGAAGACGTTTGGGATTAACATGTGGATCTATGTTCACTCTGGTTCATCCACCTGTGACCTGACCTCCACTGAACTGAGGAAGATGTAAATATCTGTCAGCGTGTCAAACAGAAATCCACAGATGAGTGTGTCAAGCAACAGGAAGTGAAACTGCTTTTCTTCCCACAGCGGCGTCACTGAACCAGAACCCCGGTTCTGTTCTGAGTCTGAAGACCAGAAACTCTCACTTTGTCTCAGCGGGAAGAAGTCAAACTTTCTCACTCTGACGGCGTTCATGATCACTCTGTGCTGCCGCACACGCTCTCTGCAGAAGACTGACGGAGACTGACGAAGACTGACTGAGACTGATGAAGACAAAGAAACTTTTAATCAACCGTTAAGTAACAGACAACAACAACAACAAACAAACAACCAACAATCTCTGTGGCTGCTAAATGAAACCTACGTAACACAAACTGTGGTTTTAGACAGTCTGCGGGGAAGTCACAGAGACTACGTCCAGGTTTTAGACAGTCTGCGGGGAAGTCACAGAGACTACGTCCAGGTTTTAGACAGTCTGCGGGGAAGTCACAGAGACTACGTCCAGGTTTTAGACAGTCTGCGGGGAAGTCACAGAGACTACGTCCAGGTTTTAGACAGTCTGCGGGGAAGTCACAGAGACTACGTCCAGGTTTTAGACAGTCTGCGGGGAAGTCACAGAGACTACGTCCAGGTTTTAGACAGTCTGCGGGGAAGTCACAGAGACTACGTCCAGGTTTTAGACAGTCTGCGGGGAAGTCACAGAGACTACGTCCAGGTTTTAGACAGTCTGCGGGGAAGTCACAGAGACTACGTCCAGGTTTTAGACAGTCTGCGGGGAAGTCACAGAGACTACGTCCAGGTTTTAGACAGTCTGCGGGGAAGTCACAGAGACTACGTCCAGGTTTTAGACAGTCTGCGGGGAAGTCACAGAGACTACGTCCAGGTTTTAGACAGTCTGCGGGGAAGTCACAGAGACTACGTCCAGGTTTTAGACAGTCTGCGGGGAAGTCACAGAGACTACGTCCAGGTTTTAGACAGTCTGCGGGGAAGTCACAGAGACTACGTCCAGGTTTTAGACAGTCTGCGGGGAAGTCACAGAGACTACGTCCAGGTTTTAGACAGTCTGCGGGGAAGTCACAGAGACTACGTCCCTTGGACCGGGAAGAATGTTTGGCATGTAATAAAGGTCTGCTGCTGCTGCTCGCTCGCTAAAGCGCACCGAAAGCTTCAAACACTTAGAAATCAGATGTTGTGTGGATATCGTGAAGAGTACAAGAGATGTGGAGTAACACTACACGCAACCCAGAAACACGCCCATCCATCCATCCATCCATCCATCCATCCATCCATCCATCCATCCATCCATCCATCATTCTCTTCGATTACTCGGTGTCGGGTTGTGATGCAAGCAGGTTTAGCAGAGCTTCTCCAGACGTCCTTCTCCCCCAGCAACACATGGAGGTGTTTTCCAGGCTAGATGGGCTATGTAGTCCCTCAGCAGTCGTTCTGCCCGGGGTCTCCGCTCAGTTGGACGTGCGGAACGCCCCCAAAGAAAGGCTCCAGGAGGATGCTGATCAAAAATGTTGAACCACCTTAACTGGCTCTTTTTCCTACCCGAGCTCCCTGCAGATGTCCAGACACCCGACCGTACCCAATGACCAGAGGTGATGAGCGGAAGACCGAGAGCTTTGACTTCAGGCTCAGCTCCCTCTGAACCACAATGTCCGGTAAATGATGCATCACTGTCGATGCTGCAACCAACCCGCCAGTCACTCATGAACAAGACAACAAGATACTTGAACTCTTCATTGGACCGGGAACCTCAGACTTCACACACCATCGGAATAAAAGAATCAAATGTTTGTCCCAGAGTGATTCACATATGGGAGTGATTTGCAATCTAATGTATATCAATGCAGCCATACCTGCATTTACCACCTCGTTTATTGGACTAGGGAGCCCTTTTTTCTATTTGTTGTGAAGGAACCTGAACCTGAGACATCACAGAGCCTCCACATGAGCTCAAACATCCTGCCAGTCCCTGAGGAGGCAGACTGTCCCTGTGAGGACCGTCTGTCTGAATGTTCAGGACCTCGTCCTCTCATGCTGGTCCAGTAATCCACCATCAGTGCGGTTAAGAATGGTCCGTGCTGAGTCCTCGTCAGTCAGCACGACGTGAGCTGGCTTTTTTCATGAAACAATTCAAACAGAAAAAAGCAACTGCGCGGTGAAGACAGCGT
>NW_020855421.1:20000-34007 GCF_000972845.2 Larimichthys crocea
TGACTGGAGCCAAAGCTCGTCACCGTGCCCGAGTCTGCAGCTCTGACAGCCGACAGCTCTGTCTGCAAACACTTTAATTACACCGATTCTGCTCAGCTGTCGCTGGGTTAAAGATTCTGTTCTGGTGTCAAACGCGCAGCAGCAAAGCTGAAACTTAAATCTGCTGTCAGACTGTTCATGACACATATATGAAGAGAATATACAGCACTTATGTTTAACGTCATCATCTTTGAACTGAAGCTCATGAAGACTTCAACATTTAAAAGGTTCCTGAATATTCACAGCAGATCTTGTGGAAATGTGGTTTGGCTCTGATCCCGTCACCTCGTGTTGCTTTTAGTCTTTAGACTCACAAACATCATGAACTGCAGCCAGCAGAGCAGACAGAGAAGATGACTCGCATCATGTCCAAAGTAAAGACAATCAAACATACATGCTGCAGATTTCTGCTCATTAAAACCCAGATTAAACAAGGTCACTGGCTGCAGACGAATCTGAATATTAATCGATGTCAGCAGCTGATATTTAAAGTCCTCCAGACAGCGGCCAGCTGAGTCACGTCTCAAACAGTTACTGCTAGTTTAACGGTTCAACACCTGAAACTGATTCCTGCCCACGAGGTGAATCCACCTGCTGCTCGGGGACAAGAAGAAGATCTCAGACATCCGGATGACTCTGTGATCTGATCTGAGAGTCTGAGCTGACCTTCGTCTGGAGCACGATGTGGGACAGATCGTTCTGTCCAACAACCGTCCGGTATTTAGACTGTGAGGACGTTCATCAGACATTTCATCTGGACAGGTTGAGCTCATCAGTCTTTATTAACACATTGATCAGATGACAGCTCACTGCTGTACAGACGAGCGTCTTTATTTACTGACACTGAATATATAATCTAATATTCAGACTACGTCCAGGTTTTAGACAGTCTGCGGGGACGTCACAGAGACTACATCCAGGTTTTAGACAGTCTGTGGGGACATCACGGAGACTACGTCCAGGTTTTAGACAGTCTGCGGGGACGTCACTGAGACTACGTCCAGGTTTTAGACAGTCTGCGGGGACGTCACGGAGACTACGTCCAGGTTTTAGACAGTCTGCGGGGACGTCACGGAGACTACGTCCAGGTTTTAGACAGTCTGCGGGGACGTCACGGAGACTACGTCCAGGTTTGTACCAGGTTGTAGACAGTCCCGGGCGGGGACGTCACGGAGAACTACGGTCCAGGTTTAGACAAGTCTGCGGGGACGTCACGGAGAATAGTCCAGGTTGAAGACAGCTCCTGCGGTGACGTCAATCAGAGACAACGTCCAGGTTTAGACAGTCTGCCCGGGGAACGTCACAGAGACTAACGTCCAGGTTTTTAGACAGTCCTGCGGGACGTCTCGGAGACTACGCGGTTTTAGACAGTCCCTGCGGGGACGTCCGGAGAACTACGTCCAGGTTTTAGCAGTCCTGTGGGGACGTCACGGAAACTACGATCCAGGTTTAAGACAGTCCTGCGGGGACGTCACAGAGAATACGTCCAGGTTTTAGACAGTCCTGCGGAGACGTCACAGAGACCTACGGCCAGGTTTAGACAGTCTGCGGGGAACGTCTCTTGAGACTACGTCCCAAAGGTTTTAGACAGTCTGCGGGGACGTCCGGAGACTAGTTCCAGGTTTTAACAGTCTGTGGGGACGTCACGGAGACTAACGTCCAGGTGTTAGACATTCTGCGGGACGGTAACAGAGACTACGGGCCAGGTTTTAGACAGTCATAAAATATGATCCAGTTTCACACATCACACCAAAATCAGTGAAATAGTTGGTTGCTTGGGTGCCTTCGGGTCTGTTTGGTAAGACACCTCACCTGGAGCTTCCTCGTTTCAGCGCTACACCGACTCCGCCGCCTCCACGCCAGCCTCCTCCTCATCCGCCGCCAGCCGCCTCCTCCGCATCCACTGCATCCTCCTCCTCCTCCTCCTCCTCCTGGTATCTGACGCCTCCTGCCGTGCCAGCTGTCTGCGCTCCTCAGGCCTTTCATGAGCTCACGCTTCATGTGACACACGTGCAGATAGACACGCGTGAACAAGACGTGAATGCTCTCACACACGTGTGCTGGATTGTAGGTCGAGGTCATGCAGACTGAGGCTGATCAACATGATGACACACAGAGTCAGTGCGAGGACACACACTCTGTACGATCACAACGTGACTGAATCTGGCGACACAACTACGTGACTTCTGCATCATCGCCATCAAACCGAGTGTCGGGGAGCTTCTCGAGGAGAGACCCAGAGCTTAACACCCGGTTCTGGTCTGATCCGTTTAGCAGCAGGAAGAGAACTGAGCGTTTATTAAAATGTGGATTTATGTTGACTCCGATTCATCCACCTGTGACCTGACCTCCACCCAGAGCTCCACGACGGAGGAGAGCTGTTTGTCGTGACAAAGTCATGATGGAGTTCTCTCAGCGTTCCTTCATTCAGATCCAAACACGTCAACATGTTCAGTTTGCTCACGATATTTAAATACGAAGATTTACGAGTCAACTACGAGATTAACACGAAGAAACAAACGACCACTGAAGGAGCGTGAGGTGAAAACTGAGTGTGTGTGTGTGTGTGTGTGTGTGTGTGTGCATGTGTGTGTGTGTCTGTTTCTGTGTGTGTGTCTGTGTCTGTGTGTGTGTGCGTGTGTGTGTGCATGTGTGTGTGTGCATGTGTGTGTGTGTCTGTGTGTGTGCATGTGTGTGTGTGCATGTGTGTGTGTGTCTGTGTGTGTGCATGTGTGTGTGTCTGTTTCTGTGTGTGTGTCTGTGTCTGTGTGTGTGCATGTGTGTGTGTGGTGTGTGAACACCTGTACTTCTATCCTTATGAGGACCAATTAAAACCTTACACCTTCAACGTGAGGACACTTCTTCACATGTCGAGTGTTGTGATGATTAAAGTGTCTGTTGGTCATCAGATCATTTCCTGGACTTTGCATCTGCTCAGTGAGCAGACACACACAGACACAGACACACACAGACACAGACACACACAGACACAGACACACACAGACACACACGCACATAGACACACACAGACACAGACACACGCACACACACGCGCACACACACACACACACACACACACACACACACACACACACACGCACACACACAGACACACACACACACAGACACACACAGACAGACACACACGCACATAGACACATACAGACACACACACACACACGCACACACACACACACACAACACACGACAAGACAGACACAACACAACACAGAACACACACACCACACACACACACACACCAGACAGACACACACACACACAACACACACAGATACACGCAACAGATCACACACACGCACACACACACACACAGCAGACAGACACACCACAGACACACACACACCACAACAGATACACTCACACATACACACACAGACACATACACACACACAGACAAACCAGACAGACAAACACACACACACACACACACACACACACAGACACACACACAGACACACACACGCACACACACACACACACAGACACACACACACACACACACACACACAGACACACACACACGCACACACACACACACAGTGCACTGATGCATGGACACATTAGCATGCAAACACACAAACAGGAAGTGAGCGTGGCAGCCTTACATTCTCTCCGTGCAGCCTCCAGCGGGTCATGTAGATGAACTCCAGAGTGTGATCTCTGCCCATGATCTCTCCGTTACACAGCACGTCCAGCTGCACACGCACACAAACACACAAACACACAAACACACAAATCATTTTAATACTTTAACTGAATTAAAGAAACATCAAAGGATGATGAGATACAGAATAAACGAGGAAATGAAAACACAAAGTGAAGCAAAGGGGAAGTTCACTGTGGTGAAGAGTGGGAGGCTGCACAGTGTGTGTGTGTGTGTGTCTGTGTGTGTCTGTGTGTGTCTGTGTCTGTCTGTGTGCGTTACATGAGTTCAGTCTTTAGCTAATGTACAAGCTAGTCTTTTATCCTTTGATGAAGCTAACTCATGATAATTGAAGTGGAATATTAACGAGCATCCAGCTCCATAAACTGACCAAACAGAACCTCTGAACCAGCAGTGTCCGGTCTAACAGTGAACACAGCAGCAGAACCTCTGAACCGGCAGTGTCCAGTCTAACAGTGAACACAGCAACAGAACCTGTGAACAGATAACTGGATGTGTTCCTCACCTCGTAAGAGCTCGGTAGCTTTAGTTTAAGACTGAGAAACTTCTTAATTGTTCCCACGGTGATTCGACTGGAGCAGCGGATGAACCTCTTCATCAAGTCCTAATTGGACGGGAGACAAATTCAATTAGAGGCTGAGTTAACGAGAGAGGGAGCTGAGAGAACGTCGAACACTTAAATATATAAAGACACACCGTGACGGTGCTCTCGCCCGACTGGCCCGTGTTGCGTAGGCAGTCCAGACAGATCGCGATCTGAGGGTCACTCCTGTGATAGTCGTCATCGCCGCCATCGTCGCCGTCATCATCGCCGCCGCCATCGCCACCATCACCTCCAACATCAGGCAGCCCGAGCCTCTGACACCTCAGGCTCTCTGCTGAGGTTCAACACAAACATTCAATCAACGTTAAAGAAACAAAGTAAGTCAGAGAAGAATGTGAGTTTCATGTGTTCGATGTATCTTTAGGGAATTCCCTGAAATCAGCCTCAGACTGACATGAATAAGCTGATGAATCATAAACTCATCTACTCATTTCACTTCTGCCTCCTCCGAGAACGAGACAAAGACGATGGAAACTGTGAGCACGAAGCCACAACACCCCCAACCACGCAAAGTTCCTAAACACAGAGTCAACTGGGAAGCAGCAAGTTTGAAACGTGGCTGATTAACAGTGTGAGTCCAACATGAAGCTGCTCGCTCACGGCTTACCTTGGCCGTTTGCTTTGGGCTGGTTCTTCTTCCAGAACTCGAGTTCCTGCTGTTCCTCTTCTGGTTCAGAGAAGAAGAAGACGACGTTAACAAGCAGCACAGACACACAAAGAATAAAGACAACTCTGGTTTCCTCTTTGAGCTGGAAGAACTTGGATTAAACTCGTAATGGTCCTGAGAGAACTTTGTACTAACACCAGCAGAACACACAGGAAACATCTCACAATGTCTGAACCCCAAATGAACCCAGCTAACATCTGAGTGACGGCTCATCAACCTGCACTGAGTTCAGCATTCTTATCATCTGTGAGCATTAACCAGGTTTGGTCTTCGCATGGCCGCCCTGGGTTCAGACCAGCTCCTGGTTTCAGACCGGCTCCTGGGTTCAGACCGGCTCCTGGGTTCAGACCAGCTCCTGGGTTCAGACCAGCTCCTGGGTGCTGCTCTGCTCTCTGTTCATTATTCAGCATCACTTATTATTTTTAGAAGACTGGAAGCTGAAGAGTTTTACAACAAGATGAAGATGTACAACCTCCAACAAGAAGCCACGTCAACACGTCTGACTGAAGCCGTGATGGTGCCAGAATTTTATGAGTCCATAACTTCACCTCGGCTGATGGAGCGGCAGAGATGGAATAAATATCACATATTTCAGTGGAACCAGCCTCATATGACGTTTATGATGTCAGGGCAGTACTCTACGCTCACATCCACTTTATTTAACTTCAACTTTTCATTTTAACATGGAGACTTACGGAGACTGACTAACTTCTGGAACCAGCTTCAAGTGGACGACAAGAGGAACCCAAACGTTGCGGTCAGTTAACTTGAATATAATCCCGTCACGAGCTCGCCTCAGGCTGAAGGAAACAACCTGTCTGCATGTCTTATTGTCTGATTTGTCCTTCCGCTCATCAACAGTCACATGATCAAAGCGAGGACGCACATGATGAAACCATCCGTCTAAACTCACTTTCTCTGAGGCCGGGCACCAGCTTGAAAATGATCTCCTCCAGGGTGTTGTCCAACCTGAAGAGACGAGACAACGAGAGAGCGTGAGAAGGATGAAGAGGAGGTGAAGAGGAGGTGAAGAGGAGGTGAAGAAGGATTTAAAGAGGGATGTCGTACCTGAGCATCTCCAGCGGGTTGGTCTCGTGGACCTGAATGCCACATTTAGGACAGTCATTACTGTCCTCGAAGTGCTGCACGATGCAGCTCTTACAGACTGCAGAGGGAACAACATGGAAACATTTCATCAACGTTAGATTAACGTTCAGACAAAACCTAAAACCTGGACATAGTCTCCGTGACGTCCCTGCAGACTGTCTAAACCTGGACGTAGTCTCTGTGACGTCCCCGCAGACTGTCTAAAACCTGGACGTAGTCTCTGTGACGTCCTTGCAGACTGTCTAAAACCTGGACGTAGTCTCCGTGACGTCCTGCATACTGTCTAAAACCTGGACGTAGTCTCTGTGACGTCCCCACAGACTGTCTAAAACCTGGACGTAGTCTACGTGACGTCCTGCATACTGTCTAAAACCTGGACGTAGTCTCTGTGACGTCCCCGCAGACTGTCTAAAACCTGGACGTAGTCTCTGTGATGTCCCCGCAGACTGTCTAAAACCTGGACGTAGTCTCCGTGACGTCCCCGCAGACTGTCTAAAACCTGGACGTAGTCTCCGTGACGTCCCCGCAGACAGTTTAAAACCTGGACGTAGTCTCCGTGACGTCCTGCAGACTGTCTAAAACCTGGACGTAGTCTCCGTGACGTCCCCGCAGACTGTCTAAAACCTGGACGTAGTCTCACTGACGTCCCGCAGACTGTCTAAAACCTGGACGTAGTCTCTGTGACGTCCCAGCAGACTGTCTAAAACCTGGACTGTGTGTCTTTGTGTATTTGTGTGTGTGTTTGACTCACAGGTGTGCAGGCACTCGGTGACCGTGGTCGGTTTAATCAGGTACCCTCGACACAGGTAACAGGTGATGAAATGGTTAAAGTCTCGCACCAGGTGCTTTCTTCCTGTAGCAGCCATATTTGTAGTTTTTTGAAGGAAGCTGCACAAAGACACTGACCTGGAGTCAGTTTAAAGCTGAAGGGAAGCGTCACCTTCGAGCTTCATTCACAACAATGAGGAATGTAATAGATTACAGCGCCTGTTTGGACTCAGTCAGGCTGGTGTGTGTTCACTATCCACGATTTATGACAGCTGACAGGCGTGCTGTGTGAAATCCTGCTCCATGCTGGATCCAAACTGGGTTTAGTCGTCAGTGTTTCTGTGGGAACATCTCAGATCTTCTTCTTGTCTTCAGTCGCTGTAATCCTCTTTCACACAAACACGACTGTTAGATTCAAAGAGTTCCTGGAGTGTACGGCGTCTCGCTTCCCTCAGCCAAAGTGCCATTTTTAATCCATGAGGGGTCAAAGGTCAGCCACCGGCAGTGAGGCCAAATGCTTGAGCGTCGTCGGCCGCGTTCCAGTCCGTTCATTCATCATCACGCTGAGGCCGCCATCCACGTCTTCATTCTGACACGAGATGGTCAGATGACCTTTAACGTCAACGTGGAGTTACCTGAAGAGAAGCAAACAAACAGGAGTGTGTTATATACATCCAAATATGAAATATTACTGAGCGAGGACAGAAGAGAGATGAAAAATATCCACTTTACAATTTAACCACAGAATCTCGACAGTCACGGTTGCCAGGTTGCATTGACAACTATGTTGAGAAATGATCAACCACTTTTTAATGAGTGAATATAGAGACAGTGAAGAGCAACAACAAAATACATTTTTAATATCTGCTGCTCTTCAGACCCTCTGGTCTTGTCTCAGTCTTGATACCATCTGAAGTGAAGTCTTTATGAAGTCTTTATGAAGCCTTTAAGAAGTCTTTATGAAGTCTTTTAGAAGTCTTTATGAAGTCTGTATGAAGTCTTTATGAAGTCTTTAAGAAGTTTTTATGAAGCCTTGAAGAAGTTTTTATGAAGCCTTTAAGAAGTCTTTATGAAGTCTTTAAGTCTTTATGAAGTCTTTATGAAGTCTTTAAGAAGTCTTTATGAAGTCTTTAAGAAGTCTTTATGAAGTCTTTAAGTCTGTATTAAGTCTTTATGAAGTCTTTAAGTCTTTATGAAGTCTTTATGAAGTCTTTAAGAAGTCTTTATGAAGTCTTTAAGTCTGTATGAAGTCTTTAAGTCTTTATGAAGTCTTTATGAAGTCTTTATGAAGTCTGTATGAAGTCTTTAAGTCTTTATGAAGTCTGTATGAAGTCTTTAAGTCTTTATGAAGTCTGTATGAAGTCTTGCAGTCTTTATAAAATCTTGCAGTCTTTATGAAGTCTTTAAGTCTTTATGAAGTCTTTATAAAATCTTGCAGTCTTTATGAAGTCTTTATGAAGTCTTGCAGTCTTTATGAAGTCTTTATGAAGTCGTTATGAAGTCTTGCAGTCTTTATAAAGTCTGTATGCAGTCTTTATGAAGTCTGTATGCCGTCTTTATGAAGTCTTGCAGTCTTTATGAAGTCTTTATGCAGTCTTTATGAAGTCTGTATGCCGTCTTTATGAAGTCTTGCAGTCTTTATGAAGTCTTTATGCAGTCTTTATGAAGTTTTGCAGTCTTTATGAAGTCTTTATGCAGTCTTTATGAAGTCTGTATGCCGTCTTTATGAAGTCTTGCAGTCTTTATGAAGTCTTTATGCAGTCTTTATGAAGTTTTGCAGTCTTTATGAAGTCTTTATGCAGTCTTTATGAAGTCTTGCAGTCTTTATGAAGTCTTTATGCAGTCTTTATGAAGTTTTGCAGTCTTTATGAAGTCTTTATGCAGTCTTTATGAAGTCTTGCAGTCTTTATGAAGTCTTTATGCAGTCTTTATGAAGTTTTGCAGTCTTTATGAAGTCTTTATGCAGTCTTTATGAAGTTTTGCAGTCTTTATGAGGTCTTTATGCAGTCTTTATGAAGTTTTGCAGTCTTTATGAAGTCTTGCAGTCTTTATGAAGTCTTTATGAAGTCTTTATGAAGTCTTGCAGTCTTTATGAAGTCTTTATGCAGTCTTTATGAAGTCTTGCAGTCTTTATGAAGTCTTTATGCAGTCTTTATGAAGTCTGTATGCCGTCTTTATGAAGTCTTTATGCAGTCTTTATGAAGTCTGTATGCCGTCTTTATGAAGTCTTGCAGTCTTTATGAAGTCTTTATGCAGTCTTTCTGAAGTTTTGCAGTCTTTATGAGGTCTTTATGCAGTCTTTATGAAGTTTTGCAGTCTTTATGAAGTCTTGCAGTCTTTATGAAGTCTTTATGAAGTCTTGTAGTATTTATGAAGTCTTTATGAAGTCTTGCAGGCTTTATGAAGTCTTGCAGTCTTAATGAAGTCTTTATGCAGTCTTTATGAAGTCTTGCAGTCTTTATGAAGTCTTTATGCAGTCTTTATGAAGTCTTGCAGTCTTTCTGAAGTCTTTATGAAGTCTTGCAGTCTGTATGAAGTCTTTATGAAGACTTTATGCAGTCTTTATGAAGTCTTTATGCAGTCTTGCAGTCTTTATGAAGTCTTTATGCAGTCTTTATGAAGTCTTTATGCAGTCTTGCAGTCTTTATGAAGTCTTTATGCAGTCTTTATGAAGTCTTTATGCAGTCTTGCAGTCTTTATGAAGTCTTTATGCAGTCTTTATGAAGTCTTTATGCAGTCTTGCAGTCTTTATGAAGTCTTTATGAAGTCTTTATGAAGTCTTTATGAAGTCTTGCAGTCTTTATGAAGTCTTTATGCAGTCTTTATGAAGTCTTTATGCAGTCTTGCAGTCTTTATGAAGTCTTTATGCAGTCTTTATGAAGTCTTTATGCAGTCTTGCAGTCTTTATGAAGTCTTTATGCAGTCTTTATGAAGTCTTTATGCAGTCTTGCAGTCTTTATGAAGTCTTTATGCAGTCTTTATGAAGTCTTTATGCAGTCTTGCAGTCTTTATGAAGTCTTTATGCAGTCTTTATGAAGTCTTTATGCAGTCTTGCAGTCTTTATGAAGTCTTTATGCAGTCTTTATGAAGTCTTTATGCAGTCTTGCAGTCTTTATGAAGTCTTTATGCAGTCTTTATGAAGTCTTTATGCAGTCTTGCAGTCTTTATGAAGTCTTTATGCAGTCTTTATGAAGTCTTTATGCAGTCTTGCAGTCTTTATGAAGTCTTTATGAAGTCTTTATGAAGTCTTTATGAAGTCTTTAAGTGACGCAGCTCCATAAAAAACATAAAATCTGATTTAGAACTTTTCCTGGATATTTAAGACACAAAGATCACATATCAGACGCTGAGTCGTGGTGAAACGTTCAATAAATAAAATAAAACATCAATAAAACGTCAATAAAACATTAATAAAACATTAATAAAACATCTTTAAATATGTCAAAACGTTTTACAAATGTTCTACTAACGACAAACTAATCATTTTGGCACATTTGATTAACTTCATCATTTTAAACTAAACAGATGAACTCGAATACTTTTTTATTTTGAGTCATTACTCTGTTTATGTATTTATTAAAAATGAATTTAAATATTCAGATTGACACAGAAACAACTTTTTAAAAAGGTTCTTCAGATGTGTTCATCCTTTAAATAAAATGTAATTATTATTAATAATAATAAACATAGAAATGACAGGTGCATCATCACGTTATACTTTGTGGTTTGTAGCAGTTATTACTTATTATTATAAAACAATGATTTATGTATTTTTCTAAATATTCAATTATATTTGCTTTACTTAGATAAAACATGAATGACTGTCAAGAAAAGAGTTTCATTATGCAAACTGTTAAATGTCAGCAGGTGGATCATGTTCAGACTTTATAATAATTCATTCATTAAATATAATTATTATGATATTACATAACTCTGATGCTGAGGACAGGCTGTTAGAAATACTTTACTCTCATCATGACCCGCGCGTGTTCGCGCTGCGTGGACGTCAGGTGTACCGGTGCTGGACTCACGCACAGACACGCACAGACACGCGCACTGTGAGCTCGTCCCCGCGTCTTTCAGCCTGTTTTTACCGGAACCGTCAAAGTGCGCAGCTCCGTCCGTCAATGGGACGCGCGCGCTCACGCACACGCACGCAGTGGATCCGCTTATCTCATCGTGAAGGCGCGTCACGCTCTACGTCACCTGTGTCAAAACAACATCAATGGTCGACACGCGCGCGTGTGCGTTACACTGACATGTAACACAAGCGCGCGTGCGCGCCGCGGCTCGCTGTCTATCCACACGCACACGCACGCACGCACGCACACGCACGCAGCACGTATCGATGGTAAAAGTTGCGGGGCTCCGTGTCAGGGCCTCTGACGACGCGGGGTGTTCACCGCTTTGCATGAACGTAAGCCCGCATGTGCGTGCGCACGGCCACGCACTTTGCGTTTCGGGGAGAGGGAGCGAGAGAAGAGGGGGTGAGGGGAGGGGGAGGCAGGGGGAGGTCCAGGCGGCAGCAGCGTCAAAGTTTGGCTCCAACGTAACGACACCGACGTCGGTCGGCGGATGGATCCACCGTCCGCGCACAATCACCAGGAATGAAAAAAAAGACGTCCTCACCTCCGGACGCGCTCCCCGGTCACCCCCCTCCTCCTCTCCGAGTTACGGATGCCGAGGCTGGGCAGGAATGTCCACCATGACGCCGCCTGGTCCTCCGGCTCAGTCTGCTCCGTGACTGGGTGACGAGAGAACGCGGAACTGGTCGACTCGGATCTGCCCCAGTCCGTCCAACAGACAGGCAGCGAGAGCAGCGGTGGGCGGGGAGCCGCGGAGAGACAGACAGGCAGGCAGGCGGAGAGACAGACAGGCGGAGAGACAGACAGACAGACAGACAGACAGGCGGAGAGACAGACAGACAGACAGGCGGAGAGACAGACAGACAGGCGGAGAGACAGACAGACAGGCGGAGAGACAGACAGACAGGCGGAGAGACAGACAGGCTCAGGGCTCGGAAACTGAAAGCGGTTGTGTAACTGAGTGACTACTGGCCTACAACACACACACACACACACACACACACACACACACGCTGTGATGAAGCAAAACGTTTCAGTAACATTGAACAAACATTAATAATAAACTGTGTTCATGAAAAAGTTTTAGAACAAAGTCACAGATTAATTAATCTTTCTTTAACTGACTCATTAATGCTGAAAAAACAACAACATTTAACTGTCTTCATTAGTTTAACTTAATAATTAATTAACAATTAACATCGAAGTAACAACAAGCTGCAGTTCCTCTGACGTCCACCTGAGGCTGGCTCCATCAGTCCCCATGTCCAAATGTCCAACTTCACAGCAGAAATAAACATGTTTACAGCCTTGGAGGTCTTGGAGACTACGTCCAGGTTTTAGACAGTCTGCGGGACGTTACAGAGACTACGTCCAGGTTTTAGACAGTCTGCGGGGACATCACAGAGACTACGTCCAGGTTTTAGACAGTCTGCGGGACGTCACAGAGACTACGTTCAGATTTTAGACAGTCTGTGGGGACGTCACAGAGACTACGTCCAGGTTTTAGACAGTCTGCGGGGACGTCACGGAGACTACGTCCAGGTTTTAGACAGTCTGCGGGGACGTCACAGAGACTACGTCCAGTTTTTAGACAGTGCGGGGACGTCACAGAGACTACGTCCAGGTTTTAGACAGTCTGCGGGGACGTCACGGAGACTACGTCCAGGTTTTAGACAGTCTGCGGGGACGTCAGGTGCTGATGTGCAGCCTTGCAGAGCTGCTTGTAGACTAACAATAATAATAATAATAATAATAATAATAGACAGCTGTATAGATGACATACATATATTTAGCTCCTGTATCTGTGTAGACGAGTGTTCACTGACTCTGAATAAAGAGATAAAAATACAAACTGTTGCTGTCCGTCTCTGTCTCCGTCTCTGTCTCCGTCTCTCTGTTCTTTGCAGCTGTCTTCATCGCTGATATCGTCTGCATCCTGTCTCTCTCTCTGTCTGTCTGTCTCTCTGTCTCTGTCTCTCTGTCTCTGTCTCTGTTCTTTGCAGCTGTCTTCATCGCTGATATCGTCTGCATCCTGTCTCTCTCTCTGTCTGTCTGTCTCACCACATGTGTCATGAACCTCGTTACTCTGACCCTCACAGTCTAATTGTTGTAACGAGAGCTCGTACCTGTTTGTTCTTTCTTTGTGTTTAATTATTCTCATTTCAGTCACATGAGCATCGTTCGTGTCAGGCAGGAAGTGACCCGACATGAACCTGATACCAGTCTCCACGTCTCTGTAGTCAACTTCACGGTCTCAGAGAACTGTCCCACTGTGGGACTGGGACTAGTTACCATGGTGACACATTCCACTTCCCAAAACAAGAGGTCATGTCCCGCAGCGTGATGTCAGCAAGACAGTTTTCCCTTCAGTGGCCCCTCTGTGTGAGTGTGAGACCAAGAAGACTGTTAAAGACTGTTAAAGACTGTTAAAGACTCAAAGACTGAGCTTGTAGATTCACAAAGACAAAACAAAAAACTCCTTAAGACTCCTAAAGACCACAGACTGTCTACAACCTGGACGTAGTCTCTGTGACGTCCCCGAAGACTGTCTAAAACCTGGACGTAGTCTCTGAGACGACAAGAGGACCTGCAGGTTGTGGCACTTCCACACAGACAGTAAAGTGTTGGACAGTTTTGTTGTTGGGACATTTTAGTCCGTCCTAACTTTGTGTGAGTGCAGATTAAATATGACATAAATAAACTGTGAGTCAGCGTCCTCAGCGTGAATGTGAATGAAATGCTGCGTCGTCCTCCTCGTCTCTCTCGTCTTAGATTCGATTATACTTTATTGACTGGAACACACTTCTGTGCTGCTGGTTCCTCAGTCAAAAGGAACGTGGATCGACTTAAACCCTTTAATTACTGACCGCCTCTGTTCTCCTCATGTTCCTTTCTCATTTCCTCCTCATGTTTCCTTCAAGCCTTTCTCATTTCCTCCCCATGTTTCCTTCAATCCTTTCTCATTTCCTCCTCATGTTTCCTTCAAGCCTTTCTCATTTCCTCCTCATGTTTCCTTCAAGCCTTTCTCATTTCCTCCTCATGTTTCCTTCAA
>NW_020855421.1:34017-101766 GCF_000972845.2 Larimichthys crocea
CCATTTTTCCTTCGTTCCTTTCTCATTTCCTCCTCATGTTTCCTTCAAGCCTTTCTCATTTCCTCCCCATGTTTCCTTCAATCCTTTCTCATTTCCTCCTCATGTTTCCTTCAAGCCTTTCTCATTTCCTCCCCATGTTTCCTTCGGGCCTTTCTCATTTCCTCCCCATGTTTCCTTCAATCCTTTCTCATTTCCTCCTCATGTTTCCTTCAAGCCTTTCTCATTTCCTCCTCATGTTTCCTTCAAGCCTTTCTCATTTCCTCCTCATGTTTCCTTCAAGCCTTTCTCATTTCCTCCCCATGTTTCCTTCAATCCTTTCTCATTTCCTCCCCATGTTTCCTTCAATCCTTTCTCATTTCCTCCTCATGTTTCCTTCAAGCCTTTCTCATTTCCTCCTCATGTTTCCTTCAAGCCTTTCTCATTTCCTCCCCATGTTGCCTCCTTCAATCCTTCTCATTATTCCTCCTCTGGGTGTTCCCCCTATCAATCCTTATTTTCATTTTCCCCTTTCCTTATTCATATTCCATCCATCATGTTTCACTCCTCAATCCTTTCTCATTTTCCTCCTCATGTTTCTTTCAGCAGTTCGGGCCTTGCTCTTTTTCCATCCTCCTCAATGTTTTCCTTCAATCCTTTCCTCATTTTCCACATGTCCTTCCCCTCCTCATGTTAGCCTTCAAACCATTTCTCATTTTCCCCGTTCTGTCATTTTATTCTCAAACCGTTCCATCTTCCATCCTCATGTTTCCTTCATCCTTTCCCATGCCTCCTCATTTTTCCTGTCAATCCTTCTTATTTTTTCCTCCTCATGTCTTCCTTCAATCCGTTCTCACATATTCCTCCATCCACCGATGGTGGTCCTTCGGGGCCTTTCATTGCATTATCCTTCCAGTTCCTACTCCATGGTTCCATTTCCGTCCTTACCTTCAATCCTTTGCTCGATTTCCTCCTTCCTCATTTCCTTCAATCCTTTTTCCTCATATTCCTCGCCAATGTGTTCCTTCAACACCTTTCCTCATACATTCCCCTCACCACAAGTGTTTCCTTCGAGAGGCCTTTCTCACACCATACTATCCCCTCCTCATGTTTCCTCAATCCTTTTTTTACATGGCCCGAATTCCTCCTACAATGTTTCCTTCAATCCGTCTCATGTCACTCCTCAGGATTTCCTTCAGCCATGCTCATTTCCATCACGCATCGGTTCCTTCAATCCTGTCTCGTTCCTCTCCATGTTGGGCCCTTCAAGCCTGGCTCTCATTTCCCTCCCCAGGTTGTCCTTCAATCCTTTCCTCATTATCCAATTCCTCCTCCATTTCCTTAAAAAGCTTGCTCCATCGGGCCTCCTCATGTTTCATTCAAACCTTTCTCATTTCCTCCTCATTTTTCCTTTCAACAAAAAAAAACCGTTCGTCCAGTTCCTCCTCCACTGTTTCCTTCCCTTCATCCTTTCCCCCATTGCCTTTCCCGCCGGCTTTTAAAGTTTCCTTCAAAATCACGTCTGAGTTGCCTCCTCATGTTCCTTCAATCCCTTATCTCATTTCCTCCTCATGTTCGGTCCTTCAATGCCTATTCTCGCTGTCACTTTTCTCCTCCTCATAAATTTTCATCAATCCTTTCGCATTTCCTCACCCAGGTTATCACCCTGCAAAGCCGTGTCTCTCATTTCCTTTCTCCGCAGGTTTCCTTCAAGCCGTTCCGCATTTTCCTCGCCCTGTCTTGCCGGGCAAACCTTTTCTCATTTCCCGGCCTCGCATGTTTCCTTCAAAAAAAGCCGGTCGTCATTTCCTCCCATGTTTCCTTCAAAAAGCCTTTTTCATTTCCCGCCGCACAAGGTTTCCTTCAGGCCTTTTTCATTGTCACCTCCCATGTGTCTTCCTTCAGGTCCTTTCGTCAGGTCTCTCCTCCTCAATACAAGTTGCCTTCAAAATCCTTTCGCTGGCCTCATTGCCCCTCCTAAATGTATATGCCTTCAATCCATTTCTCACCAAATATTCCTCCGCATGTTTCCTTCAAGCAAATCCTTTCGCGCTTGCCGCCTCTATGGGTTCCTTCAGCAAATACATTCTCATTTCCATCCTCCTCATCGTTTTCCTCCTTCAAGCCTTTCTCATTTCCTCCTCCTATGTTCCTGTCAAGCATTTCTCATTTCCTTTCCCTCCTCACATGTTTCCTTCAAAAATCCCTTTCCCATTTCCCTAATTCCTCATGGTTTGCCTTCAAGCCTTTTCTCATTTCCCGCCTCCTCATGTTTCCTTCAATCCTTTCTCATTTCCCTCCTCATGTTTTCCTTCTAGAAGGCACTTTCTCATTCCTCTCCATGGTTTCCCTTCACAGCAATTTTCTCTCATTTCCTCCCCAGGTTTTCCTTAGAATCCTTTCTCATTGACTCCCCATGTTTCCTTCAATCCTTTTCTCATATTCCGCCTCATGTTCTTCCTTCATAAATCCATTCTTCATTTTCAATCCAATCCCTCCTCAGGTTTCCTTCAGCTGTCCCTCATTTCCTTTCCTTCCTATCATGTTTCCTTCACAAGCATTTTCCCTCATTTCCTCCCATTGTTTCATGTCAATCCTCTTCCCATTTCCTCCTCAAATGTTTTCCTTCGAATCCGTTCTCATAATTCCTCGCCCAATGTTATCCTTCAAATCTATTCATCAATTAGACGTCCTCATGTTTCCTTCAGCCTTTCCCATTTCCCCTCCTCAATAAATGTGTTCCTTCAAGTCATAACAAGCCCTTTTCTCTCTTCTCATTTCCTCCCCTAGTTGCCTTCGGGGGGCCTTGCTCATTTCCTCCCCATGTTTCCTTTCAAGCCTTTTCATTTCCTCCCCATGTTTCCTTCGGGCCTTTTCATCTCCATTTCCCCTGCCGCCCTTTTTTCCTTCAATCCTTTTTCGCATTTTCCCTCGCATGTTTTCCTTTCAAATCCTTTTCCATTAGCCTAATTCCTCCATCAATGTTGCCTTCAGCCTTTCTCATTTTCCTCCTCATTTTGTCCTTCGGCCTTTCCTCATTTTCCCGTCCCTCCTCCCCGATGTGTTCGCTTCAAATCACTTTCTGCTGGGGGGTTCAAGCAAAACTGGTTGTGCCGCGGGGGAAATGACGGCGTCCGGGCGGGGGGGGGGGGAAATCGCGTAGATGGATTGTTCGGGGCGGTGAGGATCGTATGCACAAAAGTATAGTTGAAAAATTATGTACATGAAATGTGCCGTGCGCGATCAGGTGTATCCAAGAAAAAACAGGGATATACAACAAAAATCCGAAAAAGTTATTGTCAAGCTAATGGTTCCTTCCATCATTATTTTCTCGTTCATTCAGGCCTTTCTCACTTTCCCCCCTCCGCATGTTTCCTTCAATCCTTTCTTCTCTCATTGTCCGTCCTTCCGTCCGTCATGTTCCTTCAAACCTGTCTCAGTTCCTCCTCATTGTTTTCCCTCAAAAACCGTTCTCCATTTCCCTCTGAAAGGGTGTTCATATCAATTCTCTGTCCGCATTTCCTCCTCAATTTTTCCTTTCAACCGTCGTATTTCCTTTATCCAATCTCCATGTTCTCCTTCAAATCCTTTCTCATTTCCTGCTCATGTCTTCCCCTTCGGCCTTTTCGCATTGCACCATTCCTTCTCCATGTGTTTCTCCTCTCAATCTCTTTCTCAGGTTCCGTCCCTCAATTGTTCCCGTCATCCTTCCTTCATTGTCCTCTCCATGTTGTCCTTCAAAAAAATCCTTTTTCCCTCTCATTATACGCTTTTCCTCATGTTGTCCATTCAATGTTCCTTTTTCCATTTCTTCCTCCTGGCATGTTTTCCTTCCATGAATCCTTTCTCTATAGTCCCTTCCTGTCCTCATGTTGTTCCTTCCAGGCCTTCTCATGTTCCATTTTCCTCCTCATGTGTCCTTCAAGCCTTTCTCATTTCCTCCTCATGTTTCCTCCGTCAAACCTTTCTTCTCATTTTTCCTCCTCAGTTTTTCTCGCTTCAAAAAACCGTTCTCATTTCCTCCCTCAGGTTTTCCTTCAAATCCTTTTCCCATTCCTCCTTTCCTTTTCCTACGTCATTGTTTTTTTCCTTCAATCCTTGCTATGTTCCTCCTCATGTTTCACTTCAATCCTTTCCTCATGTCCCTTCCTCCCCATGTTTTCCTTCGGGGGGCCGTTCCCTCATTCTCCCCCTCTCTCATGTTTTCCTTCAATCCTTTTTCATGTCCTCCTCTTTGTCCTTCCTTCAATCCTTTCTCATTTCTTCCTCCTCATGTTGCCTTCAGGGGGGCCTTCTCATTTCCTCCTCATAGTTTCCTGCAATCCTTTCCTCATTTCCTCCTCCAGTTGCTTCAAGCTTTCTCATTTCCCTCCCCATGTTTTCCTTCAATCCTTTGCTCCATTCCGTACCCCTCTGTTTCCTTCAATCTTTTCTCTTTCCTTCCTCCATCTCATGTTTCCTTCAAACCTTTCTCATTGCCTCCTCATTTTTTTTCCTTCAAAAAACCGTTCTCATTTCCTCCACATGTTTTACTTCAAATCCATTTCCCATTTCCTTTCCTTCCTTTCCCCTCCTCATTTTTTCCTTCAAATCCTGTCTTATTGCCTTCCTCCTCATTTCCTCAATCCTTTCTCATTCCATCCTCATGGTTTCCTTCAATCCGTTCTCATTTCCTCCTCATGTTTCCTTCAAGCCTTGCTAATGCATTTCCTCCCCATGTTTACTTCAAAAACCTTTCTCCTCATTCCTCCTCATGTTTCCTTCAAATCCTTCTCATTTCCTCTCCATGTTTCCGTCAATCAAACCTGTCTCATTTCCTCCTCATGTTTCCTCCTTCAAGCTTCGCTCTTTCCTCACCATGTTTCCTTCAAGCCGTTTTTCATTTCCTTCCTCCCTCCTCAGGTTTCCTTTCAGGCCTTTGTTTCCATTTCCTCCGCATGTTTCATTCAGGCCCTTTCTCATTTCCTCCCCCTCCTCATGTTTCCTTCCAATCCCTTTTCTCATTTCCTCCTCATGGTTCCTTCAATCCGTTCCTTCATTTTCCTCCTCAATGTGGCCTTCAATCCTTTCTCAATTTCCCTCCTCATGTTTTCCTTCAATCCATGCTCATTTCCTCCATCATGTTGCCTTCAAGCTTTCTCATTTCCCTCCTCAATGTTTCCGTCAAAAAAGAGCCTTTCTCATTTCCTCTCATGGTTTTCCTTCATCCTTTCTTCCATTTTCCCTCCTCATGTTTCCTCAAAGCCGTTTTTTCTCAGTTCCTCCTCAATGTTTCCTTCCTTCAAATCCTTTCCTCAGTGCCTTCCTCCTCATGTTGCCTTCAGGCCTTTCCTCAATTTCCGCTCCAGTTTCCTTCAAAGCCTTCCTTTCTCATTTCCTCCCCATGGTTTTCCCTTCAATCCTTTCTCATTTCATCCCCATGTTTCCTTCAAACAATCCTTTTCTCATTTCCTCCTCCGTCCTCCTCATGTTTTCCTTCAATCCATTCGCATTTTCCTCCTCGCATGGGTCCTCAAGCCTTTCTCATTTCCTTCCTCATGTTTCATCAAACAAGCCTTTCCTCATTTGGCCTCCTCATGTTGTCCTTCAAATCCTTCAAGCCAGTTCCCATTTCCTCCCATTTCTCCGCAGGTTTTCCTTATCCGTTCCCTCATTTCCCCTCCCCATGTGTCCTTTCAACAATCTTCTCATTTCCTTTCCGCCTCATTTTCCTTCAAATCCTTTCGCCATTTCCCCTCAGGTTTCCTTCAAGCCTTTCACTCATTTCTTCTCATTTACTCCATGTGGCCTTCGGGCCTTTTCTCTTTACTTCGATCATTTCCCTCTCCTTCCCCATGTTTCCTTCAAGCCTTTTTTTCATTTCCCCATTTTCCCGCCTCCTCCCCATGTTTCCTTTCGGGCCTTTCTCATTGCCTCCTCCTCATTTTTCCTTCAAATCCTTTCTTCAGGGCCTTTCCTCCTCCTCATGTTTCTTCAAATCCTTTCCCTTTATGCCTCCTCATGGTTTTCCTTCAAAGCCTTTCTCTTCCCCCCATGTTTTCCTTCTCCTTCGGGCCTTTCCATTTCCGCCCCATGTTTCCTCCTTTCAAGCCTTTCGCATTTCCTCCCCATGTTTCCTTCAGGCATGCCTCATGTCCTGTTCCTCCCATGTTGCCTTCGGGCTTTCCATGTCCTTCCTCTACAGGTTTTCCTCAATCCTTTCTCATTTCCTTCCTTCCCCCAGGTCCTTCCCCTCCCCATGTTTTCCTTCAGGCGTCCTTCATTTCCTCCCCATGGTGTTCCTTCGGGGCCGTTCTCATTTCCCTCTCAGGTTTGCCCTCCTTCAAGGTCAAGCCTTTCTCCATTTCCTTCCTCCCCATGTTTCTCATTCGGGCGGGCCTTTCTCTTATTTTCCTTCCGTTCCTCCCCATGGTTGCCTCCTTCAAGCCTTTATCATTTTCCTCCCATGTTTCCTTCAGGGCCGTCCTCATTTCCCTCCCCATGTTTCCTTTCCTTCGGTCCTTTCTCTCATTTCCGCGCAATGTTTCCTTCAAAGCCGTTCCCTCATTTCCTCCCCATGTTTCCTTCGGGCCTTTCCTCATTTTCCGCCCCCATGTTTCCTTCAAGCACTGATCTCATTTCCTCCCCCATGTTGTTTTTTTTTGTTTTGTTTTTTTTTTTTTTTTTTTTTTTTTTTTTTTTGTTTTTTTTTTTTTTTTGTTTTTTTTTTTTTTTTTTTTTTTTTTTCCTTCAAGCCTTTCCGTCATTTCCTTCCTCCCCCATGTTTGCCTTCAGGGCTTCCTCCTCATTCCTCCCATGTTTTCCGTCGGCCTTCTCATTTTCCGCTTTCCTCCCTACCATGTTTCCTTCAATCCTTTTTCTTCATTTCCTCTCAATGTTTCCTTCAACAGGCCTTCCTCATTTTCCGCCTTCCTTTCCCTCCTCCATGTTTCCCTTAGGGCCTTTCTCATGTCCGCTCCATGTTTTCTTCTCAATCATTTCATATCCTTTCTCATTTCCTCCTCCCCATGTTCCTTCAATCCTTGCTCAATTTCCTCCCAGCATGTAACCTTCATCAATCCTTTCCCATTTTTCCTCCCCCATGTTTCCTTCGGGGCCTTTCTCATTTCCTCCCCAATGGTGTCCTTCAATCCTTTCTCATTGCCTCTCCAATGTTTCCTTCAGCAGGCCTTCCTCATTTTCCTCCCCATTGTGGCCTTCGGCGGGCCTTTCCTCATTTCCCCCTCTCCATGTTTTCTTCACGAGCTTTCCTCCTCATTTTCCCTCCTTCCTTTCCCTCACCATGTTTCCTTCAATTCTCTTCCCCTTCTCATTTCCTCCTCCATGTTTTTTCCTTCAACAAGCCTTTCTCATTTCCGCCTCAATGTTTCCTTCAATCCTTTTCCCATTCCTCCTCAAGCTTCCTTCAGGCCTTTCTCATTTCCCCCTCCTCAATGTGTCCTTCAGGCCGTTCTTTCTCATTTCCTCGCCATGTTTCCGTCAGGGCAGGCCTTTCTCATTGTCCTCCCTCTCATGTTTTACTCAAGCCGTTCTCATTTCCTCCTCATGTTTCCTTCAGGCCTTTCGCATTTCCCTTCCTCTCCATGTTTCCTTCAGGCCTTTCCTCCTTTCCCAATTTCCCCCGCTCCATGTTCACTTCAAAATCCTTTCTCATTTCCCTGTCTCCTCATGTTTCTTCATCCGTTCTCAATTTCCTTCCGTCCTCGCAGTTTTCCGTCAAAGCCTTTCCTCATTTCCCTCTCCATGTTTCCTTCAGGCCTTTCTCATTTCCTCTCCATGTTTCCTTCAAGCCTTTCTCATTTCCTCTCCATGTTTCCTTCAAGCCTTTCTCATTTCCTCTCCATGTTTCCTTCCCTCTCTTTCTTTATCATCTCATTTTAAAATCTTCCTCCATCCATCCTCTCATCTTTATTTCGGGCTCCTTCAGGTTCCCGCCTGACGGCCTGACTCATCGTCATGGCTTCACTTTGAATGACTCATTATTGTCTCTGCATGACTCAGCACTTCTGTATCTGTGAGTGAAGGGCGGCGTTAAACACGACGACTCATCTCCGTCTCTTGTCTGTCATCAGCTCCACACACACATCTGTGCGTTCAGTACACGTGTAGTTTTATCACTGATGTGAATGAACAATATGTTTTACAGTAAAATCACAGACGTTATCTGTAAATGAACAAACTTCATTTGAATCATCATCAATCACAGTTATTTCTCTTTTTTTCTCTGTTTTCTTAAATTACATTTTCTGTAAAATGAGTAATTATCTATAATTAAGTATGTAACTCATTATATATGTGACAAACATGTTTCATGGCAAAACATTTATTTATATTTTATGGGAATTTATACAGAATGAAGTCGTATAATTCATATTTCATATATATACTAAATGTGATGTCGATTATACAGTGAAACTTTCTTTTAATGACAGAAACTTGTATTAATACAGTAAAACCTTAAGTGTGGAGTGAACAGTGCTAATATGCTTTTACCGCAATATTAATAATATAATAATATAATAGAAAAAGTTAGACCGTATTTGTCAAGTCAAACTCCAAACATGCTGAAACTTAACATGAATAATTAATGAGCAGGTGGAGCCCTCACCTGGGCTGACAGGTCACCTGTTAGGTTCAAGATGATTCTGCTGAGTCATGTTAATGTTTGTTTATTTGATCATTGAATTTTTAATTTTATTTTCATGGTTTAAAAAGACACGTGTGTAATGAGATATAAATTACACTGTTAAAAATAAACAACTAAAGTATGGATGAAATACACTGTTAAAAATACACTGTTAAAAATATACAACTAAGATATGGATGGAATACACTGTTAAAAATACACTGTTAAAAATATACAACTAAAATATGGATGAAATACACTGTTTAAAATATATAACTAAAATATGGATGAAATACACTGTTAAAAATATATAACTAAAAATACACTGTTAAAAATACACTGTTAAAAATAAACAACAAATATGGATGAAATACACTGTTAAAAATAAACAACTAAAATATGGATAAAATACACTGTTAAAAATATACAACTAAAATATGGATGATATACACTGTTAAAAATACACTGTTAAAAATATACAACTAAAATATGGATAAAATACACTGTTAAAAATATACAACTAAAATATGGATAAAATACACTGTTAAAAATATACAACTAAAACATGGATGAAATACACTGTTAAAAATATACAACTAAAATATGGATAAAATACTTTGTTAAAAATATACAACTAAAATATGGATGAAATACACTGTTAAAAATACACTGTTAAAAAAAGTTTTCTTCTGTAAAAACAACAGTTATGTTTTTTGCTTTTTTACAGTGCACATAGCAGCTGTAAGGGGTTTGGTGCTCAAGGGCGCCTCAGCAGCTGGCACCTGTCCAGCTAGCAGTCCATGCTGGACTTGAACCTGTGAACCTGCTGCTCCCATTACATAACTCTGTAGTTTCACATTCTAACTAACTCGAACTGTCGTGAGTTTGATTCCCGACTCGCCCGGTCCAGTCGACGTAGTCAAAGTATCAGCTATGAGTACGGTCACTTCATTGAAGCTTGATTGTAATAATTCAGTGAAAATCTGTAAAATGACGTCAGTAAATTTCTAGTATTTGATGATATTTGACAGTTTTCTCACGTTTCTCTTTCTTCTTTTTTACAGTGTAGCTTCTTCCAAAAGCTGGAAACAGTGTCCTCAGACAAAGCAGACATTGTTCTGGATCAGACCGTGACCTTTAGATCTTCAGACTGATGCTCAGACAAAGGAGAGTTTCCACTGGAAGCAGCAGCTCCAGGTCTTCTGCTGACCCCTGTGCTGTGATGGAGCGCTGAACCTTCGTCCTGCAGCTGTGGACAGTTTAGAAAGAGGACGGATGGTTTCAGGCTTTTTTGTCTGACAAATTTTTCCCAGTAAATATTTGATGTGCTGGTGGTCGGGCCTCATCAGAGTTGTGGTTTGTTCCTTTATCAGCTGTTTGTCAGAAGTCAGGACTCGTCAGAGTCCAGCTGAGCCACTTGGCATCGAACTTTGCAGTTGACATACACCAACACAAATCTGCTCCAACACAGATTGAAAGGTCTCTTTCATTAAGAGAGAGAGAGAGACTCTTGTTCTCTCCATTTTAAAGGGAAACTCCACAAAATAAAAAGTTTGTGACACGTTGATGTGGCTGTACTTCACCTACAGACTAAATGACTGTGAATGAGGAAGTCGTCGTGGGACGGCCTTAAAGTTTAAATAAGCCTTCAAACCTCAGCACCTGTCCAGGTAACTTTAAACTGAGTCTTGTTTGTCTTCATTTTTTCAAGCGTTGTCGTCGCGCCGTGCCACGCCCGCTGGATGAAGCACGCAGCAGCTGAACAACAGCTGAGTCAGAAAATACCAAACTGGGATTATTTTCAGGGTGTGATGGGTGGCAGAGGATGGAGTTCCCTCCACGCTGCAGCTCTGACCACAGATATGCTCCACCCATCCGCCCATCCACCCAGCCATCCATCCATCCGCCCAGCCATCCATCCATCCATCCACAGCCTGCAGGGTGAGTCACACATCAGACATCCTCCAGGCTGATGACACGATGAAAGTAGACGAGCTCTTTGCAGCTTTCTGAGGAAGAAACAACTCTTGATAAAACTCAGCGTCAGCGGTTAGAGAACCTCAAACAGATAACAGAAGATCTGTGGTGCTGTTCAGGAGTGTTCACACAGAGAGCAAAGGAAATCTTTAGTGTGAGTAGATTATATGACACTGATTATAAAGTATTTTATGTATTATATTATATTATCTTCTCTTCTATGTGTTACCTGTGCATGGAAATATACAAACGATCCCATCAACCAACCATCACACTGCCCTCTGCTGGCAGACAGTGCAGGTGCAATGCTGCCATCAACAGGTTGACACCTGATGAACGCGTCCTGGCGCTGCATCGTCCACCTCAGTGTTTGCTTTGTCTGTCTTTGTTTGGATGTGTGTCACATCAGCACTACACTTGTGTTCTTGTGTCCGTGTACGAGAAACCAACAAAACAGCAACTAGAGCACGAGATGGTGTTATCACAGTACAGCACAATCACGGAGTTTCCTTTCACGCTGACACTGTAGAACATCGATCTTCATCTCATTGCTGAAAAGAGTCAGATAGTGACGCTGAAGGAGAAACTCAGCTTTCTGTCACACTTCAAACTGATGTTGGTCTGTTGTTGGAATAAAACTTCCACTTTGTGTAAAGTGTGTCACACAGCGTTCATCTCTGACCATTCTAATAATTAACTGTCCCGTCTCTAACCTTGAACCTGAGGCTCAGCACTGATCCCCTCTGAAGCTGCTGTTTGGTGTTACTGCGCCCGCTCCACCTGTTCACGCCGAGCAGTTGGCATTCTTGCGGACACATATCTGTGAAAACACCCCCCGCCCTAATCCTCACACACACATGAAGACTGAAAGACTGATTTCTGTAACAAGTCCTCTAAAAACTGACGTCACTGTAAGTGAGGGCGAAACTCACAGTCCCCATTTCGTCTTTAAATAAGACCGGGTTCACACACACATCAAAACAGTATTTACAAATGTTTCAATATATTTAAATGCAACATGGGACGAGTTCTTAAAGGAATATTACAACAGGATTAATCGAGTTTTCAGGCCTGATGGACAGTGAAGTGAACTGTAGCTGCTGTTAGCTCATGTTAGCTCAGTCTGTTAGCTGCTGTTAGCTCATGTTAGCTCAGTTTGTTAGCTGCTGTTAGCTAATGCTAGTTCACTTTGTTAGCTGCTGTTAGCTCATGTTAGCTCAGTCTGTTAGCTGCTGTTAGCTCAGTTTGTTAGCTGCTGTTAGCTCATGTTAGCTCAGTCTGTTAGCTGCTGTTAGCTCATGTTATCTCAGTTTGTTAGCTCATGTTATCTCAGTTTGTTAGCTCATGTTAGCTCAGTTTGTTAGTTAGCTGCCAGTTGTTAGCTTTCTGTTAGCTCAGTTTGTTAGCTCATATTAGATTAGTTTTAGTGCCGTTAGCTCATGTTAGCTCCAGTGTTGTTTAGCTCATGTAGCTCAGTTTGTTAGCTCATATTAGCTTAGTTTGTTAGCTGCCGTTAGCTCATGTTAGCTCAGTTTGTTAGCTCATGGTAGCTCAGTTTGTTAGTCCTGTAGCTCATTGGTTAGCTCATGTTGCGCAGTTGGGTTAGCTCAGTTAGCTCAGTTTTTGTTAGCCAGGCTGCCCGGACTGTGAGCTCAGGTGTTAGTGTTTGTACCACAGAGGAGACCCAGCAGTCAGCAGCCTCTACGGACATAATGGCAGAGGAGAAGAGAGTGAAGAGGACGCTGACGGAGGAAGCTAAGAAGAGAAAAGGAGAGAGTGAGCGAGCAAGAAGCCGCCGGACAAGAGTAAATGTGGGACTGACTTTTAGTGGTTGGTGAGAGCTTGGTGAAATAAAAGGCTGAAAGACAGACGCCGAGCTGGGCTGACTGCTGCTGGACTAGGCAGTGATATCAGCTGCTGCTGGGGACCTGGATGATCAGAAGTAATGTAATCAGAAGAAATACTCGAGTACAGCTGGACATACTCACACAGATTAGAGGATTACGGATTGTTTCTCATCAGAGGTCTCACACAGAGATAACTTGTGTAGAGTGTGTGTGTGTGTGTGTGTGTGTGTGTGTGTGTGTGTGTGTGTGTATGTGTGTGGATACAGCAGGTGCTGGTTGGTTGCGCTTGAACTTTGCCCCCTGACACACACTTTTATGAGGACGATCACACGTGAATCCACACACACACACACACACACACACACACACACACACACAGCTGCCCTGTGACCTTGAGCCTGTGAATCTCTAAGCTTCTATGTGTGTCCGTATATGCTGATGTGTGTGTGTGTGTGTGTGTGTGTGTGTGTGTGTGTGTGTTCAGCACCTTAAAGACCTCATTACTGTCATCTGTGTCTATTCATACACACAGATGGACACACTCTTAAGCTCCATTAGTGCTCGCACAGGAAGTGTTTATACAGGAAGTGTTTATACTGTGTGTGGTGGGTGGATGAGGGTTCGTATTCCCTCGGTCTCGTGCCACAACATCCGAGCTGACCTCGTTCTCACACAGTCGACCTGTTTATAAACACACGGAGAAGAAAGCGAGCGAGTGATGGAGACGTTAACGTGTCTGATGATCCCGGATCAGAACCGGCCCGATGAAGCTGGTTCAGCTCACAGAGTGCTGATGAGATCAGAGAATTCACAGTGACGCTGAACACGTGAAACAATAGAACCAAAGTAGAAACCTGCAGAGAATGAAGTCTGAATGAAGTCTGAATGAAGTCTGAATGAAGTCTGAATGAAGTCTAAATGAAGTCTGAATGAAGTCTGAATGAAGTCTGAATGAAGTCTAATGAAGTCTGAATGAAGTCTGAATGAAGTCTGAATGAAGTCTAAATGAAGTCTGAATGAGTCTGAATGAAGTCTGATGAAAGTCTAATGAGTCTGAATGAAGTCTGAATGACTGATCTGAATGAAGTCTGAATGAAGTCTAGATGAAGTCTGAAATGAAGTCTGAATGAAGTCTAGATGAAGTCTAAATGAAGTCTGAATGAAGTCTGAATGAAGTCTAGATGAAGTCTGAATGAAGTCTAAATGAAGTCTGAATGAAGTCTGAATGAGTCTAGATGAAGTCTAAATGAAGTCTGAATGAAGTCTGAATGAAGTCTAGATGAAGTCTGAATGAAGTCTAAATGAAGTCTGAATGAAGTCTAAATGAAGTCTGAATGAAGTCTGAATGAAGTCTGAATGAAGTCTAGATGAAGTCTAAATGAAGTCTGAATGAAGTCTGAATGAAGTCTATAATGGAGTCTGAATGAAGTCTAATGAATGTCTAGATGGTCTAATGAAGTTCTGAATGAAGTCTAAATGAAGTTCTAAAATGCAAGTCTGAATGAAGTCTAAATGAAGTCTGTGAAAGATTTGTTTGTTCCAAAATATGAACATGGAAAAAGTTGATATTTGTATGAAAGTATAAATGGTAAAACACGCAGCATGATGTCCTCTGAGCTGAACGTTGTGACATGTGAAGGAGTCTGCAGGACGGAGTATGTCGGAGGATCAGGTGGAAGAATAATAAGACGTGAAGATGAAGTTGTGAATCCACAAGCATCAGTCATCCGTGTGACGTGGTCTAAAGTTAGGCTCCACGTATATGAAGCATTCCTCGTCGCAGCCTACGATTGTTGACAACTCGTCATACGAACACTTGTGATAATATATCAGTGACAATATCTGCTTCACCCGTCATGATTACTCTCCATGTATGATGTTATATAAAATCCAGATGTGCTCATTCTTCTTCTGCCGCTTGATAAACTGTGAACTTGTTTCTCTGCAGCTGACGACATGTTAATGAGTCATGAGTGTTTTACTCTGAAGACCTCAGGATGTCCCACAGGATGCAGCTCAGCCAACGAGATGACGTTGTCCAGCGCTGCTTAGTAACAAAACTTTATTTCCTGCAGGGACACCTGAGCCGACAGGTCAGCTCTCTGTTAAAGCACACACACACACACACAACACACACACACCGCGTGTCCCGTGTGGTGTTGCAGTGGATACAGAGCGTCGCTAGTTAATGTTAGCTTGGTGCTTATTATCTTATTGCGAACACAAACACAATGAGTTCAGCAGCTGATGTGACCCATGATAACTAACTGTCCTCTTCACTGTCTGCTCCTCTGCCCTCATGTCCATAGAAGCTGCTGGGCCTGAACACCTCTTCTTCTACAAAGCTAACAGCAGCTAACAGACCGAGCTAACCTGAAAACTAACTGATGCTCAACATGCGCTAACAGACTGAGCTAACATGAGCTAACAGCAGCTAACAAAACTGAGCTAACATGAGCTAACAGCAGCTAACAACAGACTGAGCTAACAGCAGCTAACAGACTGAGCTAATAGCGCTAACAACTGAGCTAACATGAGCTAACAGCAGCTAACAGACTGAGCTAACATGAGCTAACAGCTAGCTAACAGACTGAGCTAACATGAGCTAACCAGCAGCTACAGCTGTCAGCAGTTTACTTCACTGTCCATCTAACTCTGTAAATCACAGAGAGTGAGGCGGAGCAGCCGGAGGACATCAGAGGGAAACCAGAAAAACATTTCCTCCATAAAATATGATCCAGTTTCACCAGAATCAGTGAATAGTTTCTTCTGTGTGACTTAGTGCCGTAAGCGTTACGTACTTCTCCCGCCCGGAGCCCAAGTTACATGAGTGAGCAGAACGTACGAATGACAGAGACCACCGTTCACTGATCACAGGTCAGAGTGGCGTCACTGATCACAGGTCAGGAGTGGGTCACCTGATCACAGGTCAGAGTGGATCACCTGATCACAGGTCAGAGTGGATCACCTGATCACAGGTCAGAGTGGGTCACCTGATCACAGGTCAGAGTGGGTCACCTGATCCCAGGTCAGTGTGGGGTCACCTGATCACAGGTCAGAGTGGTCACCTGATCACAGGTCAGAGTGGTTCACCTGATCCTCAGGTCAGAGTGGGATCACCTGATCACAGGTCAGGGTGGATCACCTGATCACCGGTCAGTGTGGGTCACTGATCACAGGTCAGAGGGATCACCTGATCACAGGTCAGTGTGGGTCACCTGATCACAGGTCAGTGTGGGTCACCTGATCACAGGTCAGTGTGGGTCATCAGTTAAACTTCTTGAATCTTTGCAGGTCGTTTAACACAAACTGCTGCTTCACATATTGTCGTATCCATGAGCATGTTTTAAACGTGCTCCAGCTCCTTCAGACAGATGGAGGACGCTCGGGGCCCGGGGCCCCCTGAGCCCTCAGGCTCTTGTCAGAAAGCAAACAGTGTTGTGAATTACGAGCGGACGGTTTGTCTCTGTGAGTGAAGGATTATCTTCATACGATGACACACTCGTAAACAGTTCTGAGGCGCTGCAATCAATCTCCACCACCCCACCAACACCACCTCCCACCCCTCCAATGAGGATACAGAGTGAGAGGAGGATTTACGCGGCTAATAATAGAGTAAACTAGATATATTTCCAGAGAAGGAATTCTGCACAGGGCCTATTTATAATTACAGAAAGCTGTGATGTATCCGTCCGGGTTTAACAGCACACACACACACACACATATAAAGATAGTGTCATCTTCACACTCCTTTAGACTGCTGCTAATTATGAGGAGAGGACATGAGCTGTGTGTTTGAGCGGCAGCTGGAACTGACTCAAGGGACTTGATTTTTTTATTTAGTCCGCCTGTTGGCGCCGAGCGTTTCTGTTCCCGATCGAGCTGCAGAGCTGTCAGAGAACCAATCAGACGTCAGCACGGCACCAAAACACACAAATAAAAAGTTTCATCATTTTAGCTGAGAGCTGCAGCCAATGAGAGCGACTCGTGTTAATGTCACACGTGTAAAAACCTTCTTCAACCGAGCAGCTCGCCTCACTCTGAGTTCATGAGCAGTTATTACGTCAGATCTAATGATGCACTTTGTCCAACACATTTAATAAAGTCATTTTTCTTTCTGTTGTCAGACAGAAGAAGTTTGACGAGGCTGTCTAATTAAAGTCAGTCATCTGTTACCACCTCAGTGATCTGGAAAGATAATTTGTTCTTTCTTGTTTTATTTTGTAATTCTCGTGTCTGTGACTTCCTGTCGTCTCGTTATCTTTCCTTCACTTGTTGATTCAGTGTCAGTTCGTCTTCGTTCCATGTGTCCTCGTTTCTCTTGGACATCGTCTGACTGAATGTGACAGTCTGAAAGCTTCATGCATTAAACCATCGTCCTGCCTCAGGTTCTTGTCTTCATAGATCTATATGGTGTCTATTTTAGGACCACGTGTGGAAAATGTATCTGAGTTCTTCTTTTTCTTAAAAATCTGACTGTACTGTGACAGACAGCTGACATCCTGGACTCTCAGTCATCTGTTTAAGTGGACACAGTTTATCCACATCTGTTCTCTCAGATTTTCATAAAACATAATGACCATAATGACGACGATGGTGAAAAAATATATTTCTGACTTTTTTCTTAACTTTGACTTTTTCTGAAAATGACAACGACTACGATCTTTTTTTTTTTTGTGCAAAAATCTGACTTTTCTCTTTTTCAGAAAATTCTTTAAATAAAAAACATTTTTTTGAATTAATTACAAGAATAAAGTCGTTATTAATGGCGAGTAATTAATTCTCGACATATTTAATAACGACTTTAATCTCGTAATTAATTTTAAAACATGTTTTATTTAAACGTGGCCCTAATAATCCGTCGTATCTTCTTTTTCTTTTGGAAAATCTATTTTTTGCAAAAAATCTGACAATTTTTTTTAACTGACAAACAACAAACCTGTCTCAGACACAGCCATGTCTGCTTTACATCTATAAAACACTTTCTTTGTGTCTCCTAGAAATTACATTTAGATTCTGCAACCGTGTTCCGGAGGAGTTTGAAATGTGGACCTGTCAGCCGGGCTCAGGTGTTTCTGCAGTGTTGGTTTTCTCTGATTCCCTGAATCTTTGATTCTGGATTGTAGACGGTGAAATCAATCAATCAATTCATTCAAAGTGAGTGGATGTTGAAGGAAAGACAAATAAAGGACATGGTCAGTGAACATTCTGTAGATCTGTTCTTTACGAACACTTTCAGACTTTGTAGACTCGTTCATTAAAAACCTACATAAATAAAAAAAACATCAACTCATAATTTAGGAGACGTTTCTCTCCAAATCTATTTTCTAATGCTCAATACTGATTAATCAGTGATCTGATCACTGTGGATGTCAACAGCAGACGCAGTCAAATCATTTTTAAATCAACAATTCGACACAAAATTCAGATTTGAATATATATATAGATAATAATCTTGTGAGTAGCTGAGTAATAAGCACCAGGGTGATGCAGGGATGTTATTTTGCAACAATGACCACAGAACATCTCGATGATTCACCAGTCATCGTTATGCTTCATGATTCCTTCAGGGAGCCTCGGCCGGAGGTTCAGACTGCTGTAAAACATTTACCGTCTGTTTCTATTTCAGTTCAAGGTCAGCTGCAGAAACAGCTGGCAGCTATGAATTCACTGAGAGGACGTGAAGTCAGGCTGCAAACACCTGACACAGAAAATGTTGAAGTTTTCTGGCTTGGATGAAGTTACACCGTGACATCATCTGTCTCTGCCTTCTGATTGGTGGACAGTGAGCTCACAGCTTGTGACTGTCACATACCGTCAGGTGTCATCACTGTCACAGCATGTACCGTACATCCGTGTGACATGTCAAACATGCAGCCTGACACATTTAACAGCAGGACGACGAGCACCTGACATGACGTCACCTGTCAGACGGCCAGGCATCTTTGTCACCTTTGACCTCCATCTGTGATTGGCTGACAGGATGTTTGGAAGTGTGACTATTTATTCCTCACCGTGACATCACTGCATTTCTGTGGCTGCCAAAGAGAAGATGGAGCACTCTGAGTGATTTACAGTCATCGCCTGATTGGATTCATTTATTTAAAGAAAAGGAGTTCTGCACAAACTGTAAAAAATGTTTTTTAATGTGAACTGTAAAACATGTTACAGACTGTGACTTCAACTGTATACAGTAAAAAGTCGTTTTATTTATCTATATTAAAGACATAATAATATTATATTATATAACATTCATGCAGTATTTTCATGTCAGTTATATAAAAAAAAGAAACACCCTTAACTATAAAATCAACTGTACTAATATCGTTTTACCGTAATATTAGAAAAACTATTTGTTACAGTAAAATACAGTTTTTTACTGTAAAAACATTTTTTTTTTTTACAGTGCCCAGTTATATTTAATAGCAAAGCTTTATTTACACAAAATAAAGTCGTATTTTGATATATTACAGAAAAAAACTGCGTTTCTTTTAACGAAACAAATTATTATTATTAATCGTTATCAGGTGTAAACAGAAGAAATATAAAATATATGAATGTATGAGCGCTCAGGGCTTCCGTAGTTTACACTGAATACAGAGAAAGTTAAAATGAAACTGAATTACGTGACGGCGTCGTTCTCACCTCAACTATTCAGAACACACTTATTTTTAATTACAGGAAAATTCTTTTTTTTATTCATAATAATAAATTTCATTCATGTTTTCGAGACACAAATGTCACACAATGTTTTTCAAACTTCAGTTTAAAGCTGAAGCGCGATGAGTTCATGTTTCCAACACGCCGTGTCATCATGAATGTTCGATGCTTACCTCACCTCCATCTTCACATGATGACATCGAGCAGCCCAAACTGGGCACAGCTGATGGTGGGAGGGTGGAGGTGGAGGGTGGAGGGCGTGATGCTGGTAGCAGCGAGCATGCCAAATGAGCACATGAGGAGGGTAACATGATCTGAGTGGAGGTCTGAGGGGAGGCTATAAAAGAGACAGACAGAAGAGACGCCGACCATCACGACACGACACTCCAGTGGACTTAAGCCTGCATCCAGTTACCCGCAGAGGACTGCACATCGAGGGGAAGGAGGATGGGACTGCACAGCGTGGAGGAACTGGTAAGATCTGCAAATATAAAAGATGTATGAGGCAGAAGAATCCAGGATGGTTTCATGAGGAGAACTTCAGTTTTTTTGAATTCTTAAAAACATTGTTGAACATCACAAACCAAAGTGACGTCAGGATGTTTGGGAGAAGTTCTGACTGACTGAGGCTCTTCATGAACTCTTCCTGACTGAGTCAACGTGAGGTGGGATGACTCATGAACAGTCTGATTCAGTGTGTCTCCTTCGTTAGTGTCCTGATGAGGCTCGATGAGCTCAGATTAAAACCGCTCGTCGTCTTTTAAATCACGTTTCAAACATCTGCTCTGTCCTTCAGGTGTCCGGTCAGAGGTCAGAGGGCAAAGAGGCCGACGGCTTCCAAGGAGGCGTGTACGAGGCGGCTGTCAATCAAGAGAAACAGGATGACCGCAGGTCCCACAGGAAGCTGGAGGGCGGAGCCCTGTCAGAGGAGAGTGACAGCGGCGGCGAACAGGAGGAAGTCAGCGTGGCCGCTCTCAATGTAAGAACGACTAAGTTCTGCAGTGACGTCCACAGGTTCTGATGAAGTTCTGCAGTGACGTCCACAGGTTCTGATGAAGTTCTGCAGTGACGTCCACAGGTTCTGATGAAGTTCTGTAGTGACGTCCACAGGTTCTGATGAAGTTCTGCAGTGACGTCCACAGGTTCTGATGAAGGAAGCAGCTAAACAGAGACTGTTTACTAGATCACATTATCACACATCAATGCTACACACAAACACACACAGTCTGTTCTCTGCTGAGGAGAGAACTCTCTCACACACACCACACACACACACATACACAACACAACACACACACACACACACAACACACACACAACACCAACACACACAACACACACACACCACACGGACAACACACACACACACACACACAAAACACACACACAACACCACACGGACACACACACACAACACACACACAACACCACAACAACCACACAAACAAACACACGGACACACACACAACACACGGACACACACACACACACGGACACACACACACACACACACACACTGTAAACAGGATTTGAATCAGTCTCAGTGTGTTTGTCTTTTGGTACACGCTGCCACCTGGTGGCCTTCAGAGGTATAACATCTGTCTGTAACCCTGATGATGAAGATGATGATGATGATGATGATGGTGATGATGATGATGAAGAAGATGATGATGATGAAGATGATGATGATGATGATGATGATGATGATGAAGATGATGATGATGATGATGATGGTGATGATCATTGTCTTGTCGTTGCCCCGTCAGACGGATAGAAGCGGCAGGCTGAAGTTGGAGACGGTGGACGACCTGTTCAACATCCTGCAGCTGAGGAAGAAGAGGAAGGAGAGGAAAGGTTCCATTCAAAAGAAACGACAACCTGAGCCCGAGCCCGAGGCCGTGGTGAGCTCATCATCTTCATCATTCCTGTGTTTGAATGATCAGTGCTGAATCTGTGAGGATGTGGACTCACTTTACTGCACACGTCTTTCAGCCAGAGACGGTGGACGAGCAGCTGTTTCTCACAGCAGCCATGGACAACAAACTGCCCGTGGTGGAGAAGTACCTGAGCGATGGAGGCAACCCCAACGCCGCCGACCACGTGAGTGTCACGCAGCGAACATGGCAACATGCCAAAATAAGAAAGACAGTAACACGAGTGTCAAACTTTCTGTGCAGTTCCAGAGAACAGCTCTGCACAAAGCCTCGTTCAGAGGACACGTGGAGGTCATGAAGAGACTCCTGGAGGCCGGAGCGGCCCTCGAGAAGAAGGACAAGGTAACACACACACACACACACACACACACACACACACACACACACACACACGGTCAGGCTAACAGTTGAGGTGTGTTCCAGCTGGAGGCCACAGCGGTCCACTGGGCCTGCAGAGGAGGCAGCCTGCCGGCTCTGCAGCTCCTCCTCGACCAGGGAGCCAAAATCAGCAACAGAGACAAGGTGAACATCAAGTTTGACTTCATGCATTAGAGTTATAGACTTTAGCACCATCTAGTGGTGGAGACAAGACATACGTCTTCATACAGAATACACAGATCAGCTGTTTTTTATGTTTCAGTGCCATGTCTTTTATTTTCCAGCTGCACAGCACTCCTCTGCATGTCGCTGTGAGAACTGGACACTGTGAGTGTGCCGAGCATCTCATTCACTGCGGAGCCGACGTCAACGCCAAAGACAGAGTAAGACGACACGACAAAGACCAAAAACCAAACACAGCTCAGAGTTTTCCTCATTCACACTGACGCTGAACGTCTTCTCTGCAGGACGGAGACACGCCGATGCACGACGCCGTGAGAATCAACAGATTCAAGATGATCAAACTGCTGATGATGTACGGAGCCAGTCTGAACACCAAGAACAGTGTAAGCACCCAACAACAACAACCAGCAATCAATCACAGTCATTCTACTTTTGTATGTAATTTAAGAAAGCAGAAAAATAATGTGATTTATGTGGATAAAAATGAAACTTTAGCACTTAAAATAACAGTTTTATATATATATATATATACAACATAAAACTCTCGGATGAACCAAACATCCACCAATTCACAGACGTGGAGGGAACTCAGTAGAGTAATAGAGTAATAGAGTAGTAGAGTAAATGTATGAGTGTGCCTGGATATGTAGATGAAGATGACGTATGACAAGTTCTTCGGGTTCTTCATTGTCCGTTCTCTTTGTTTTATGCGGTGCAGGATGGAAAGACTCCGCTGGAGACGCTGTATTCGTGGCAGAACGGAGCCAAGAGCCTGTTATGTAACTTCAGCCAGGACAAGCCCAAACAGTAGAAACAACACATTCCAGTGGAAGCGCCAAACTCCACCTTTATTTAGAACGAACGCCCCTCAGGGACAAACTGGTAATCCAACATCAAATTATGTTAAATGGGCTCAGGGAGCAGGACCACACAACAGCAACTCCTCCTCTTGGCTCGGGGTCTGAACCTGCCGCCTGCTGGCTTTTACCTGAGGGTGACGGGCAAAGTTAGATGTTCTCGTGTGAAGGAGCCTTCGACAAACAATGGGACTATTAGCACTGATGGATTCATTGATTGACACATATTGCTGGTCAATGTCTCGACAAGATGTCTTTTGATGACATATTTATTGATTTATTGGCTTTGATTCATTTATTTCAAGTGACTGTCTATGGAGTTATACTGTAGCTGCTTGGATTCAGGTTTATATAAACATAGACTTTAATATACAAACTAATGGAAACATCTGTCAGATACTGCTTCAGGTTTTCCAGATGTTCATCAGCTGGTCTAAAGTTTTCTCCGGCTCAAAGCCTCCTCTTATCTTCTAGATGCTGTGTGTTGTTTATACTTGAACATTCAGAAGAGTTGAAGTTCTTTGGTCTTATATATTTGAAGACTGAGCGATGAGACAGGACGAAGTACGTTTTTGGATCAGGATGAGAAGAATCTCTCCACTCAGACTTCGACAAGAGCAAACACATCGATTACGAAATGTTACACGTTTCCTCCTCAGTGCTGCACTCATGTCACTGTTGGCACTGAGACATGATTTCTTATTTGGAACATTCTTGATTCACTGTTCACTGAGCTCAGACCTGGTTATGTCCTGAGCCGTGGTGTGTTTGCACAAAGTTCATCTTGTTCAGTTTCTCAAAGATCAGTGCAGAGCTTCAACAGATGATGATCGTCTTTAACAGATGAGTGCGAGAGAGAAGATGCTGGAAAGTGGCTGTTGGTTCAGAGGATGTTTTGAGATCTGGATGGTAATGAAAATGTATTTTTTATTGTTAAACATGATTGTAAATGTTGAATTATATTTATGGATTGATTGAATAAAAGTGATTTTTGAATTCAAGAAGACTCGTTTAGTTGTTTTTTTACATTGGGGATTCCAAATGGTTCAACGGGGCACCAAACTACGAAGGTGTGATCAATCAATCAATCAAGCTTATCAAACAATAAGAATAAATAATGACTTGAATTAAATAATTAAAGCACCACCCTTAAAGAAGGAAATGATGCCAAATAATTGATCGATGTCAGTCTCATAAAAAAACTAAACTGTTAATATGGAATTCTGATGAATAATTACAATCAACGACCACATCAGCAGTTAGTGGAAGGAACATTAATGAGAGCAGCGTGTACGTACACAAGCATTTATTAAGAAGATAATGGATGAACAAGATGGACGACTACATCAAAGAATATGGAAACATGTCAAGGAGCACACGACGGAGAATAATCTGCATGTCCGAGCTCTGAGGAACTTCACGATGAACGGTGATCATCAAAACAGACACTCAGGCCTCAGTCTCAGTCTCCTTTTCATTCAGTTTCTCGTTCTCATCGTGTTCCGTGGTGTCACGTGCTGCCAGTGTTTGAGGCGAGAGCTGCACCTGCACTTTGAACACGTCCCACTTCTCAGGTAGCACACCTTTGTTGAAGAGCACAGAAGCCAGATGGGAGAACAACAGCATGGAGATGGTCCTAATCGGAGAATACTGGACATAAACGCCGTCCTCGAGAGTGCATCCTGGGAAGTGTAGGACAGGTGCTATTCCTAAAGTTTGGTCTCCACTGAGCAGTCTTAACACAAATCCAACCAGTAAGCCCATAACAGCCCCGTAACCGTTGGAGATGTTAAAGAAGAGGACGCAGATGAGTTGAGGGAATATTAGGATGTACGCCACTTCATTACCAAGGAACCAGAACACCAGGGTGCTGTTCTTCATGCTGGTGAGGGAGGAACTAACCAAGCCAATGACCACCACAGAAGCATGGATCACCCACTGAACCTCTGTCTGATGCCTGAAGAACGGAAAGAAGACGAAGAACAGGTCAACACCATCAACATCACCCATCCACCCATCCACCCATCCACCCATCTACCCATCCACCCATCTACCCATCCACCCATCTACCCATCCACCCATCTACCCATCCACCCATCCATCCATCCTCTTCTGCATATCCAGGGTCTGGTCAGCAGGTTCAGCAGGGCACGCCAGACGTTGAATCTGTTCTACCCAGCAACACATTCCAGCTCCTCCTGGAGGATCTCGAGGTGTTCCCAGGGAAGATGGGCTGTGTAGGCCCATCCAGCAGGTTCTGGGTCTGCCCTGGGGTCTCCTCCCAGTTTCTGTAAGGCTAAGCCTGGCCACCCGACAGAGGAAGCTCATTTCGGCCGTTTGAACCCACAGTCTCATTCTTTCAGTCACTACCCACAGCTCGTGACCAGAGGTGAGGGTTGGAACATTTATTTTCAAAATGATAAACAGCCCGATATTCTAATGTTGTGATGTAGTGTGTTTTTTTTATTTACCTTTGGCCTCATGACGTTGTTGTAAAGGTTTGTGGTGAAGACCGAAGCTCCAGACAGCAAATAAGAGTCAGTTGATGACATCACTGCGGCTGCCACGCACCCGACACCGACAATGGACATGAAGGATGGGGTGAGGTGCTGCAGGGTGATGGGCAGAACCAGAGCTGCTTCCCCACGCTCGTATGGAGATGGAGAACCATAGGAAGTCAGGGTTCAGTCTGAGGAAGGCATGGACACCACAGAAGGAAAGAAACATCATCACATTATCAGTTTGTGAGCTCAGGAGATGTTTACAACACTTGATTTGATAGATCTTTCTTTCACGGACCCTGGTGCATGTTCTAACATGTGGCAAACATTATTACCTGTGGATGCTGCACCTGCCCCAAGCAGTATTGGAGGTATTCCAAATACAAGTATGACGAAAGCCGCGGCAATGCAAGAGACCTTGGCTGTGGCAGAGGAAGAAGCCGACAGGATCCTCTGGTGGAAGCACTGATATCCCAGACCCCCTAGGGACTTAAAGGTAAAACAGATAGTTGGTCAATTTAAGCACTAGCGTGGCATCCACATAGAGTCAGTGCTGCAATATGTATTCTTGCTATGCTATTATCATATATATCTGATAGACCATATTGTTGCATCCTTACTAAGTAAAGGAAATCATCAATGAATATAAAGGTCTTTTTCAGCTCAAGGGTGCCGATCCAGGGGCCGTGTAAGGTGTTGTTCATCAGGGTCTGGCGAATGTCCAAGGTATGAGGATTCATCAAAACGAAGGGAACGCACCCCCACTGCAGAGACAAATAAACAACTTTGAAAGGCATCCTTTAAAAGTTTTCCTGCCCGGGACACAGACAGACACGAAACAAACTCACCAAGCTGACGAATATGAGGCTAAGCTGAATAACGTCCGTGTAGGCCACAGAGTAGAGTCCTCCCAGCAGGGTGTAGACGATGGCAACGGCAGCAGAGATCCAGATGCACAAACTGAAGGACAAATCTAGGACCACACTCATGACTCCTCCTGTCAAACAAAGGTTGTAACTTTTTGCTTTGCTAACAGCTTTGCCACTTTCAATCGGCTTCGTGAGGCCGTCACCTGGAAGGTTCAGAGGTCCTGTCTGCATACAGCAAATAGCTCTATGTAACTACTGTAGTAAGTAGTGTTATTGCAAGAACTGGTCTGATGAAACTGGCTGCATCTGCATGTGTGGTTCCCACCGTAAATCATGGAGGAGGAGGTCTGACGGTGCTTTGCTGCTGACACTGTTGGTCATTTATTCAAAATTCAAGCCTGGCTACCACAGCATTCTGCAGAGACACGGCTTCCATCTGGTCTGCGCTTAGTGGGACAATCATTTGATTTTCAACAGGACAATGACCCCAAACACACCTGTTGTGCTGCATCACATGACCTGCCCTCCACATTCACCCAAACTAAACCCAGGTGAGATGTTTTGACAGAACAACTGCAGAGCGAAAGAAAAGCAGCCGACAATTCCAGGTGACGGCCTCATGAAGCTGACTGACCACAAAACAAAAGGTGGCTACCTTGAAGAATGAAAAGTGAATATACTGTACCTAAACTAGCTACTACTGCAGCCACCCAGAGAACATCAAGAAAAAGTGAAACCAGGCTCAGTACAGCTGTTAGTACTTCTCCATACTTGATCTGAAAAGGGTCCAGCATCGTCACAAAGTTTCTTTCCCTCAATGGTTTGGCGAGCAGCAAGCCACCTTAAAAAAGGACAAAGATCAACAAGTTGCATTTTTAAATGGAGATAATTAAATGGTTGTGTGTGTCAACATCATGAGCATCCAGATTAGTCCCATTGACGGAGTGTACACCATCTCAGCTGTGCCGACAATGAAGCCTCCTCCAACCCACGTAGCTGCAGGATGCACAGACAGACAGACAGACAGACAGAGACACAGACAGACAGACAGAGACACAGACAGACAGTCAGTCAGAGTCTCCAGCAGCACATTTTCATCCACATGAACATTAATATTCCTTTTCAGGACTTTCTCTGAACTGTGCAGAAAAACAAAACAAACTTTATTTAGTTTCTGAACTTCACGGACCAGCCGGACCTCGTGCTCACATCCCAGCTTCAGTCTGTGCTCACCTGTCATCGTGAATATTCCCACCACACAGTTGATGCTCCGGTTTCCCAGCAGGGCCATGTCCACTGTGGTGGCTGCACTTTTCTTCTGTTCCCGTTTGGACTTGAAAGAAGCCCAGATGCCGGTCCCGAGGACCAGCAGGTACCATCGCTATCACTCCGGGGATGTTGACAGCCATGGTGGACTTGTTGACTGGCTGAAGTCTGACTGACTGGTTTGATGGAGAGGTGGAACATGTGAAGAGGTGTGGCTGAAAACATGCGTTGCTCATCATTTCAAATGAAAGAATAGCAGTAACAGGTCCTCCTGGATGGACCGGCTCTGCCCACACACAGATTGTTACTGTCATTTTCACATTGAGACTGGCAGGGTGAGGTAAAGCTCAGGTTAATGTATGAACAGAGGGATTCCAGAACAGAATGAGGCAGGGACAGGTCAGAGAGGAGACATCTAGATTGGAGACATACTGGCTGATGCTTTGAATCTGGTCCTGCTTATTCAAGAACAGAAGCTTGGTTTTATTCATTATGTAAAGAGTTTAGAAGTTGTTCTTCTCCTCACTCCTTTTCCAATATGCATTTCTATGTTTGAATGATTTGCCTTACGTTTCTTTTTTGGTTTGCATGTTTGAAAAAAACACTTTAATCAATCAACAAGAAACAGTTGACAGCTGACGGCAGAGAGCCATGAACCGTCATGGCAGTCTGTTATTCATTTTTATTGATTGTGAGAAAACACACGGAGTCAGCTGGGTTCACTTTAAAAGCATTTTAATGGCTTTTTGCACGTATGTAACAGAGACGGGGAGAAGTCTACGGGTGCAGATCCAACTAGCAGTGACCCCGGTCCACATCACACCGACTACCTCACCTACAAACCCCACAAAAGGCCCCGCCCACCCTCCCACCAACCAACCAACTACCAACCAGCAACCACCAACCCCGCCCACCCCCCATTGTGGCATCGTTGATTGTGCAATATGAAGAAATATCTCGTTACTATGGTTACAGTGACAGAGGAAATGCACACTATATTCATCAAACTGCATCAGAAAGAAAAAAAAAAAAACAGGAAGAAGAAAGAAAACAGGAAACAGTTCAGGACCAAGCACCCCACCCGACCCACCATCACCACCACCAGCTGTGGGTAAAACAAGCGCACCCAGCTTTGTTCCAGCTGGCTTCTGATTTGTACGGAAGTTTATTAATGACAAAATTACAACAAAACTAAACGTGGAAACGAGCCAATAATTTTAATTATAAATGTAATTTTCAATAATCATGAATTTCAGAACATTAGAATTCCTTATTTTATCTGTTTAATGTTTTAAATCGTACTTGGCAGCGTTGTATAATTATTGTTTTCTTTTCTTTTTGTCATTGTTCTGCACATTTATACATGATCTCAATCATTTTGTAACATCTGTCCAGAGACTACAGATGGAGAAGATGTGTTATTAATGTTCAACCAACAAATTAAAGTTCAAACGTACGTTGATTAAAGCCACGAATCTAATTACTCAGATTTCTTCTGTTGATTTGGCCGTTAAAGGACTTCCGTACAAACGAGTAACTGGGCAGATTTCACTGCGCGGTGGCAAAAGTCTTAAACTGGAAAAAAGAATAAAAATGGAGTGCTGAAGCCAACAAGCAAGCGACCATTACTCTGCAACATTACTCACTTCCAGTAAATGCTTTTTAAAGAACCGACTCGTCCACTTAACAGCGATGCTTAAAGTCATTTTGTTTTTTCTATAATACATCTACGTCTCCGTACTTGTCAGACTAAATAAACCTTAGACAGAACACAGACGGGAGGAAACTAAAGAAACTAAAGGGAAGAAATAAATGATTGGAAATGATTCAAGAGTAGAAAATAAAACTTATTGGATGCTTTAAAGTTTGAGTTAACAAACATTCTTACTGGTCTTAGTTAATTATCGCACCGGCGAGTCGAGTTTGACTCGACGGCTCCTTCATTTCATCTGCTAAGTGTACACATCGTTAAAGAAAGTTATATTCAAATGAAGCTTATTACGGTCGGTAGGACTTATTAGTAATAATAATAATAATAGCTGAAATTAAACACAGGTTTATTTTATAACAGTTTGTTATACACAAGTTATACATACAGTTCAAAGCACCGCAGGGTAACACTCCGAATTACAGCCTGTACGTCCTGGTTCTGTTCCGTCTGCAGCACCAGAACCGAACAGAACGCGATGACGGTTCTTCGCTTTTCACAGGTTTATTGCACGAACGTGACCGACAGGAAAAGCAGGATGATTCAGTGCATGATGCGACGCGTTCAGGGCGCTCGTGTCTACTTCAGATTCTGTTCACGTGTTTGACTTTTAGCACTTTCAGTTTGAGAGGTGTAATTTCAGAGGTTTACCCCGCCATGGTCTCAGTTTTCCCCACTACAGAGGGATACACGTCATCTTGCAAAGACAAGGCCTCGCAAAAACTGAAGATGGACCCTAACAGGAACTACCTACAACTTCCCGAAAAAACTAAAGAAACGAAAAAAACTGAGACGACTCGGGAGCGTAAACACAACCCACGAAAAGGCAGTAGTCGACGAAAAGCTGGGATGATGAGAAAGCAGAGAAGAAGAACAAAAAAGAGAAGATAGAAAACACAAATATTAGCATTAAGAATAATAAAGAGGAATATTCTGGGAGCTCCTCTGCGTCGTGTTTGTTGTTCAGCGGCAAACTCTGGGTTTGATTTCGATGACAGCAGCTGCCTGAAGCGTTTGCAGACCCCGTTTCTCATCTCCTGCTCCTTACTTACAAAAACTGAACAGAGGATACAGGCGGTGTGTTGTTGTAGCTGTACTGAAGCTCTGAGCCGGACCGGACGGTTGATAGGCACAGAGTGGAGAGTTTTGGCTCGGAGCTTGCATGCTGGAGTCACGCTTTGAAGAGGAAGAGGAGGGAGGGGAAGAAGAAAAAACGAGGAGGAGGAAGAGGAAAAGGAAGAAAGAGCGGCTGTTTGGGACGGCAGGAAGAGTCCACGTCTTTAACTGTGTTAAGAAAAACTGCTCATCCTCGTCCAATTACCGCGTGGTCGTTATCTGAACTTTACGTTTGGATTGAATTGAAGTTATTCTAGTTTTTACTTGTTACAGTATCAGTTGCTACGAGCTGACTCTAAAACCAAAATTCGGTCGACTGACGTGAACATCTTCGACAAATATTTGACCGAAGATGGATCGATGATGAGGAGCGACCCCAAACAGCACCAAAGGGAAGAGGAGGGAGGAGGAAGGAGGGAGGGAAGGAGGGAGGGAAGGAGGAGCGTCTATTTCTTCTTGCTGAACAGACTGAAGCGCTTCTCCTTGTCTTTCTCTCGTTTGCCCGGGCTGGACTCGACGGTTGCTGCCGTGGCGACGGAGGCGGGCAGCGTCTGAGCGCGTGCGGCAGGGGCGGGCGTGCTATGGCTGCTGGGGGTGACCTCCGATTTGTCGCCCGACATGGCGGCCGAGATGGCCGAGATCCACGTGTTCATCTCCTCCTGGAGGATAAAGAGGAAACATACACGTCACACTCAGCACGGCGGTGATGCAGCTCATGTTTCTTAAAGGGACAGTTCACTTCAAACTGATGATATGTTTGTTTTGGAACGTTCTGTCAACGCTACAAAAACACTAGGTAACTGTTAGTATGAGAAGGTTCACACCTGTGCTGGTATTGTTTGTATCAGCACTCATCACACTCTTGTCCAATCAGATTACTGCTCTGATGTATAATAACGTTTAACATGTTAAAACATGCCAACAATACTTAAACCGTCGGTTTATTGACCAATCCTGTGCTGTCACACATCACCTAAAGTTTTATTTTATTATTTTATTCTATTGTATTTTATCTTTCATGTGTGATGCTGAGCTGACCGGTCCAACACGTCATTGTAAACCTGAAACTTGAACTTTATTAGTTAATATAATAAATCTAATAACATTATTTGAGGACATACCACTGTAAGGAATAAAAACAATGTTCAGAAAAAGAAATAAAGGAGGTGATAACTTACGTCATCTTTGGCTTGGAAGAGATACTCGTTCCCGTCAGTAATCCTGTGGAAGTTTGACAAAGTAATAATGAACATTAATACTAATAATCAGTTTGAGGGACTTTTTTAGCCTCTTTTAGCTCCTAGTTTTTCTTTTACAGAACATTTACTGCCACTTATCCAGCTGCTCCACAGCATCAAATTGGACCTTCAGTTTCTGTCACCTGAGATGTGTAAACAGGAATAACTGAAATATGTGTGATCTCATGAACTGTTACTGGATGACTGCGACGCTGACTGTCAGGGAAGTTGCAGCCAAAGGAGCCTCCTAAACAGATTTATGGATGTGTATATACGCTGATGACATCCTCCTTTAGTCACACATACTGTTTGAGTGAGACTCTGAGAAGAGTTTGATTTCTGACTTTAAAGCTGATGCTAACTTGAGCTTGAAGACGTGTTTCTTCTTCTTGTAGTCCAGTGCCACCTCGCAGACGGCGTCCTTCAGGCTGACTGGAATCTCGCTGTGGTAGGGGATACCCTGACTGGCGCTCTTCTGATCCTTATAGAAACCCATCTCCTGCTGGTTGATCACACAGTACACATTGTGCCACGACCTGCAGACACACAGCAAGAGTCAGATTATTTATTATTATTATGCAACAGTTCATCTGACTGACTGACTGGACAAGAGACGCTTCAAACTGACGACCACCGGATGATCCTACCTGCTTGAAGCCTTCTTGTTATGCCCTTCCCACTCGTGTTTGCGGTGCAGGAAGCCCTCCAGCTGGGACGTGGGGGCTTCCTGTTGGGTCTTGGCCGGCAGGGTCGCTGCCTGGCTGGCCTTGCCCTTACGAGACGCCCCGGGAGACCCCGCGGGACTGGGCTCCGACACCCCGTTCACAACCTCACCCCCTTCAACGTTCTCCTGGAAACAGAAAAGAGAGCGACGAGTCAGAGGACGGCGGAGGACGAATGCTTCTCTCACAAACACAATGTTTTTTAAGCTCTTTCAGACTGTGAATCAGATTTAACAAAGCTGCAGCATGCAGAGCAGAGCACAGTCACAGGCTGTGTGGACACGTCCCAATTCTCTAAACTTTCCCCAAAGTCAATAGACGTTGTGTTTTTTTTACTTCCTTGTTAAGTTATGACAGCCGACACATTTCTCATCAGGCTAAACTAAACCAAAACAAAGTCAGAATTCGCCTCAATAACCCCAAAAACTATTGAACGAGTTGAGGTAAAAGATCTCAGACTTCTCTGCACACAAAAGCTTTATTTCTCTCAAACTTGTTTAAACTGACTAAAACTTGCAGCCGTCCTTAGTTCAGTGACTAATAAATGTCTATTTACACAACTAACAGGAAATAAATAAACGGTGTTGCATATTTTTGTTGTCTTGAAACTCAAGTCCAAAGTTAGTCGCAGAAACAATCGTGTCCTAAACATTGCTGGATCGAGCTGCAAGGCCAAACATTGGTTGTTGGGACTTCTCAGAGGCCACAATGACGACTTCAAACGGCCTGTTGAGTCTTTAAAGTTGTAAAATTTAAAACTGTGAATCACACACGTCATAGTCAAGTTTAAGTTGAGCCTGAAGGTACCAAATTCATCTTGTTTCCTACTCGAGACGCTAAACTACGACACCTCTCAAACCCAATGCACGCTAATCTCTACACTAACTGAACTGGACTTTAAACAGCCTTTCTGATGCATTTAAAGCTTTTGTTTAATTGGGTGAGCTCAGCGCTGGATTCCAGTACCGATTAGACAAAGATCTGCATTATACATTAAGAGCAAACGGAGCCTGATTGGGCACTGATTACAGGTTTTAAGACATGCATAACAAATCACAACACCACTTCAGGACACACGACACAGTGGACAGTGTGAAGGAAGACGTGGGAGAAGCCAGCAGATGGGAAGAACAAAAGAAACACACAAAAGATCTCAAACAATTATCCACAAAATTGCTTGGTACGCATTACTGGACATCATTATTGGTGAGGGGAGAAGGCGATTGGCCTAGTATCAAAACAGATTTTATTTTTCCACACCACACCCACTCCAACCGGATGCTTATTACCCTGTTACTGAGCTCTTCAAGGGCTGGACCAATGGTGGACGTTCTTTTTGAGAGCCTGGACCAGATCCTGGGAGGTCTAACTGAAGGGTTGCAAGAGCTGGACCAATCCTGGGAGCTTTCTATTTAGAACTTGACGAGGGCTAGACCAATCGTATGAGCGTTTATTGGGAGGCTTAGGGGATCAACTTAACTTAACCTTAAAGCTTGATAAGGATTGGTCGGACCCACCAAAGGTCAGACGAGTTCAGAAGATGTTTTATTGGGAACACTGGAGCCCTTCTCAGAGGTGTTACAGCTGGTTGAGCATTGGATCAATCCTGGGAACTTCTAGGAGCTGTACTTAAAGTATTTCTGACAAGTTTCGACCAACTCTGAGTACTTGTACTGAAATACTCCAAAGACATTCACTGTAGACGGATTCCAACAGCCATATTACGGCCGTCTGTTTGGGTTTAAAACTTTGAACTGAGGCTAGTACGGATCATGTTCCTATATCTGTACCAAACACTATATGTATACAGGTTGTGCTAGAATAGAAATCCTGTCAAAGACATTTTCTACACTTATTTTATTGCATATGAGCATATGAAGTACTGCTACAATATGTAACCATAGACTAGTAAAGCCGAGCAGACCAGGTTTCTAAGTTTAATTTTTTTGGATGAATTCCTTGTTGCTGTCAGTTTAAAATCACAATGTCTAATTAATCAGCTGAACGATCAACGATTCGACTCTCAGACAATCCGATTGATTTCTGGCAGGTCTGGAGTTCAACATCGTCTGCCAAAGTTTCAAGAAAAGATCCATTAAAAACTGTAGTGAGCATTAAGTAGTTATCATTTCTCTCTTTTTGTTTGCCATTGTCTTGTTTGGAAAAACTTTACTCGAAGTTGATCCGTGCTAGGCTTGGCCGATTGGCGAATCCAACGACGTTTGTTGGGCAGTTCCTGTCATTGTATTGAACTAATTTAATATTCTGCTTCTCAAGAACAAGTGAGGAAAAAACAAAACAGTGTAGGGCCAGGATATTTTTTACATCTAACTCAGCGAATATAGAAAAAAAAAAAAAACAGAATTGGTGATTGTTGGAACACTGTTTTGTTTCTGTACGTCGTTTGAATGAAGCGAGTCTAAGCCCCACAAAAAGAGAAATGTTCTATTTTTCTGTTTATTAAGGGAAATGTGTGCGAGTATTTCCCTTTTTTGATCTTTCTTGAGTTCATTTTGTTCATTTATTGGATCGTAGCAAACCTGGACGGGAAACTCTGGAGGTTAAAATCTGGCCTGACTCATCCATTTAAGAAAGGACGATACAACACAAGTTACAAGATTACTACGAACACACAGTGACTGCCCAGCTTTACACCTAATTTGACTCTTGTTCTAGTATATTTATGGTAAGTTTGTTTTTACAAGATCAGGAATTTAAACCAGTCTACCAACTAGAAGTTAGGTTTATATGATCATGTGAACTTCAGTTTTGTTGATTTCGGTTCATGTCAAATAATCTACTGTGCAATCTGAAAACATATAGATGTATTTACACGGTGAGGTCAGCCCCAGGATGGAAGAACATGAGGTGAAGAAATACAGCATTGACAGAAAACTCAACTAAAATGCTAATGATGGTGATGGCATGCAACACAAAAACATCAACACAAACACTGTATGTGGAGAGAACTATACATGGATATGAACACATGGACAGACAAACCAGAGAGTGTCAGAGTTCACCGATTGGTTCTGACGGGGTTTATTTGGGGGAATGCGTGTTAGTCAGGGGACGGCTGAAGGAGCTGGATGGACATGCAATGGAAACCATGAAGAGAAATGGATAACAGTAAAACATGAAAACAGAGACCGATAATCCTGATGGTACAAAACAGTGTAGCAGAAGATCGAGTAAATATAATGAGGAGGATGGAGTGGATACACACATACATACATACATACATACATACGCAGTGGGACGTGTTCATGGAGGATCAGTTTTTAAATGAGATCATGGAATGGTTTTGAAGATGAACAGTGATTAGTTAAGGTCGTCGTCCCAGCTGACATTGGGCTTTTAGATAAGTCTGAATGATCGAAGGATCATTGAACTGAACGGAAATAAAACTTAACATGTAAATTAATAATTTACTTTGTTTTTAAGAAGTAAGACAGTGAAGATGCAGAGCAGGAGAAGAAGGCTCAACTTTAATTTCTTCTTTCTTCTTAATAATCGTTAATGCAGCTTATTCATTTTCCGACTACTGTAAAAATACAAGGTGAGAACTTTTTATAGTATTTAAAGATTAACAGTTAAATTTTCTCACAATTCTTCTACAAGTTTAACAAACAAGGAGAATAAGTGAAAATATTGGCTGTTTATTCCCCTGGAAATCAGATGAAACAAAAACACTACCACAGCTGTCCACAGAGGCCGCCAACGTCAGCACAAAACTTAGTTACTCACAAAAGTTACTCGTAGAAGCAGAAACTGTGTGTTATGCACATTAAGAGCTGTTTTTACGTGCGCTGTTACCTGAATGGTATATTTATAGAGCGTATGTCGTATGTGCGATGGAGAGACACAGAACGAACTCTATGAAATGTATGAAGATGGTGAAGATGGGCTGTGGGATGTAAACAAACCCGGAGCAGGTAGACGTAGAACGAGTTCAATACTTTAAAGTAGTAACTAAATGTTAAAAGTAACTAAATAATATATCATTTTATAATGTTTTAGAAAATGATTTAAAAATATTAAGAGTAGCTTGAAACTGACTCTTGAAAAATGAAAATGATTGTTGAAATAATTCTTGCAAATCGTCAATGTGTTAATGATGAAGCTAAACTTACAGCAGCTTTAAACCCTTTAATTTAAGACCATGAGAATAAAGCATCATCTCTCTGAGTCTGACTTTAATGTTATTTTAGAGAATAGTCTTCAGATTTACAATGTTCATGTTGACTTGTTGATGAATGCCTGCTTTATATTTTAGTTTATATCTCAATATGCCGACGACACCATCATTTCCATTTCTATGAAACTGACTGACTGGTTTTGGGGCTTTGTGTTTTGGTGGCGGCTCTTCTCAGCTGTTCATATTCCAGAGGGTCAGTTTATAAATGATGACGTAAACAAGCAGAAACATTAAGAGCTGAGGGGAGAGGACGACGGGAGCGTCGAGCTGAGAGAGAGAGGAAGAAGGAAGGAGGAGAACATTTGTTTTTTGTGCATGTATGTGTGTGTTTCCCGCTCTCATACATCACTCACACTCACACCAAATGGAGATTCTGCTAAATGTCTCAAAATGCAAATATGAAAAGTTTAAATCATTAACACGACTTCTTGTTTCCTCGTGCTGTTCTTCTGGTTTGCAGAGCTTCATGTTGTAGCACAGTTATCATTTTTACTGTTTCTAATCATCATAACTAATTAAATACAAAAAGGAATGTTTGGGAACTTTAAGAAAATCTTTGGTGGCCAAATGTGGAATCGACACTACAAAGGTTAAAGTCGTCTGGTTCTAACTTCTCTGTGCGATGTTTTTCTTTCAGTTCTATGAAGCAGGACTAAACTGTGTCCACCTGGATCTTCTCTTCAGTGCTCACTTCTTGTTTTTATATGTTTCAGATTGAACAAGTACAAATATCCACTTCTCTTGTTTCAATCATTTATTTAGCTTCTCATCTGCTTCCTGTGATTTCTGCAGATTACAGGCTTCGTTTAATTAAAGAAGCACGATCATCGGGTCTGTCTGTGTTTGAGATGTTCTCGTTCCACACGACAGAGGATCTTAACGATCTTCTAATTAGTGCTGAAGACGAGGATCCAGGTGGACATGGAGGTCTTTTCTAAACTAATGAGGCTCATTAGAGACGAGCTTCAGTTTGTTAATTATAGTTATATCTCATAACACAGAGAAACTTCAGCACCTTTAAAGTTTAACTTAATTAATTAAGGAATGATTAATCAGTCAGAAGCAAACAATAAATGATGATAAATAATAGAGGAATATTGTCGTTAACACACGGTTAACACCAGAGTCTGTGAGGTCAAAGGTTAATGTGTGTGTGTGTGTGTGTGTGTGTGTGTGTGTGTGTGTGTCAGGGGGCAGCAGTGGGCCTGCGGCTCTGCAGGGTGCTGCTGTATTGCTGGTAGGCAGGCGAGCGATAACTAACCCTGGGAGACTCCTGATCGGACGGCAGCCCGTTCTGAGACACCGGCTCACCCTCCCTGCAAACACACAATGTACACAAAGAGTTAAACACACACACACACACACCTTCAAATATACTGTGTATGATGACAAACACACACACACACACCTTCAAATATACTGTGTATGATGACAAACACACACACACACACACCTTGGCTGATCTACAGCGTCGCCTGGCTGAGCCTCAGTGGGCGGAGGTTGTCTCTTCTTCTCTTCTTCCTCTTGTGCTCTTCTCACTTCCAATAACTCCATCTGGACACACACACACACACACACACACACACAGACACACACACACACACACACACACAGTGAGCTGCATTCTCTAAAACATCCAGCGGGGGGCGACAGCAGCCAGTCTTATAGAGAAATGAGGCGACGTCTCGGCTGATTTCTTGTCTCAGTCTGAAGTCTTCTTCACACACTTAGAGGAACATAAACCATGATCGATACATAAACTCAGATCAAACTGATCAATGAATCCAGCTTCTGTCCTGAGAGCATGTTTCTGTTTGACTTCCAGGTCATACAGAAACATGCTCTCTTCAGTCAGCACGTGTTTTATTTTGAAATTCTCCGTCTGTTTGGGATTTGTTCTGTGACGATGAAGCTCCTCAGGTATGAAACATACTACAGCCATGAACGTTAGATTGTGTCCGACCCGAGGAGCTGACCGAGCAGACACGGTGTGAAACTGTAAATGTTGGAGATGATTTCAAACACAAAGACGTTCGGAGTCTAAAAGACGCCGTCACATTGTGTCGTGACAGAAATCCTGACCCACAAAGTTACGGACCTACCCGGCTGTCACTGCTTTCTGTTTTTCTGTTTTATAAATTCATCACAGACACGACCTACAACACGCTGTAGGAAGTTACTGAAAGTAATCACGTCACGGTAAACAGACGGAGCGACTCGGCTCTTACTGCCCGAGAAGGAGGCGTAGAGTCCGTGTGGAGGACTGACCGGGTCACGGGGACTCAGACTTTCATCTCATTGTGTTCATCCGATGGTCTAATAGCTGTCGTGCTTGTGCGTCTCACCGTGGTCAGCCTCTCCAGAGCGGCGAAGCGTTCCTCCCAGGTGGCGGCCGACTTCTCGAAGGCCTCGTGGCGTTTGATGAGTTTCTCCACCTCGTCCACGTTCTGCCCGATCTCCCGGCTGGACAGGTACGGCTCCTGACCCAGCAGCCACGCCTCGGCCACACCTGCGTCCCGGGAGAACTGGTGCACCTCCAGGACTGGACACGCATTAAACCACATTAAAAACCAGATTCAACCAGCGACCGTGTGACTCAATGGATAAACTTAGAGACGTCTTACCCAGTCGAAGCCACTCCCATCTGTCCTCCCACTTGTCAATCATGTCTTTCCTCTTGTCCGTCAACTGCAACAACTTTTCTTTAATCTGAGGAGAGAAAACAGTTTTAGCGTTCAGCTTCGGAGCCGTCCAGTCGCAGTATTCACGTTGTTGAAGTGCACGAAGGCGTCTCCACCTCCTCTGAAGCGTAGTGCTTCCTGGCCAGCAGAGCTTTGCCGAGCTCGATGCAGGCGGTGAAGCTGTCGTTGCGGGCGTCGATCTCCGCCTTGATGCCCTGGTGGTTGTTCATCAGCAGCTCCACCGACGACACGTCTCTGAAACACAAACAAACCACAGGAACAAACATGTTAGCGCCATCTGGTGGCCATCGAGCTGTGGAAATGACGCCCGATGACTGGTTGGCTCCTCCTCACCTGGGGTTCTCCTGGGCCTCGATCAGGCGGATGACGTCCTCCATCCACAGCATCAGATCCCGCACCATGCTGAAGAAGCGGAACTTGTCTCCGGTGTCCACCAGCTTCACCCGGCGGCCCTCCGCCGCCTCCAGCAGATTCTTCCAGGCCTCGAGGACCTGAAGGAGGAAGGAGGCGACACGGAGAGTTCAGAACCAGAGAGACCTCGAACAGACGGTCACGGGACTTAGTCTGAGGGTTTGAACATCAGAGACGTCACAAACTGTGACGGGAATGTTCGTCTTCGTAACTACAGACAGGTCAAAGGAGCTGCAGGCAGCAGAACGGCCCGGGGGGGAAAGAAATGGGACCAAAGCAAATAAAAAACAAACGCATCCAAACGTTTGTGGAGAAGCAGCCGCCGTGTACGGGGACGAGCCGCTAGCTGCAGCTAGCTCCACTCGCTAACGTCTACAACAGATATTTGGTATTTTGGTTTAGTGGGAGCTATGCTAAGCTAACTGTTAGCAAGCTAAATAACCAGTATCATGATAACGCTAGCTTCTACAAGCTAGGTGAGCATGTAGGGTTGACAGACAGGTTATTCAGACAGTGTTTGGTTAGCGAGCTACGAGCTAATTCCTAATTAACAGATGAATCGTGATGAACTGAATAAATTTCACCGCGTTGTTGAATCCATCAGACATTTTAATAAACATTTTAATAAACATTTTAATAAACATTTAGATTTTAGTTTTTCTAAAGAGCCGAGTGCGTGGAATATAAGCTAACATCTAGCTTAGCGCTGAATGCCTAAAATGTAACTGAACCCCCAAGCTAACAAAGCTAACCATGGAGCTAACAGAGCTAACCATGGAGCTAACAATGGAGCTAACAGAGCTAACCATGGAGCTAACAGAGCTAACCATGGAGCTAACAGAGCTAACAGAGCTAACCATGGAGCTAACTGAACTAACAGAGCTAGCCATGGAGCTAACAGAGCTAACCATGGAGCTAACAGAGCTAACAGAGCTAACCATGGAGCTAACTGAGCTAACTGTGGAGCTAACAGAGCTAACCATGGAGCTAACAGAGCTAACCATGGAGCTAACAGAGCTAACAGAGCTAACCATGGAGCTAACAGAGCTAACCATGGAGCTAACAGAGCTAACAGAGCTAACCATGGAGCTAACAGAGCTAACAGAGCTAACCATGGAGCTGCCACCATGTATGTCACGTGACACAGATCAGCCAATAGCAAAATTAAACAGCAACAGCCAGATTTCAACCCGCAGAGGGAAGTCGCTGCATATTTATAGAACAATATTTAAGTCCTTAATGAATGAATCAACGTGTTTTGAGGGTTTAGTTACACTTGAAGTTTCCTCACTCGTGTCTTAATAAACTGTCTCAGATGACTTTTAATGACACGTCACATTGTGAACGTGGCTAACACAGAGGACATCACAGTTCATGTTAGCAGAGGTGATGGAAACATGGCTGCAGAGGACGGCAAGCAGCGACACTGTGCTCAGCTGACAAGCGACTACATTGAAGCAAATGCCAACAAAAACATTTGATTGCACCACTGTGTGTGTGTGTGTGTGTGTGTGTGTGTGTGTGTGTGTGTGCAGCCATGAACGATTTCAAAATGCATCTTAACTCCATTTGACTGAATTTTAAGTTTTCTGACCCAAACTGGATTTGCAAACTACCAGCAGCGTTTGTTTTAACCTCCCTTAGAGCCCCGGGCGGGTGGAGTTTACAACTTAACTGTACTCATGCACCAACAGGTGAACTGTCAATCAAACATCCACCCACACAGCGACCTAAGAAAGATCGAAACAAACCGTCCAAGTATTTACAAATCACCAGGTCTGAGACTGAGACTAGAACTAAACTGCATGAAAATGACTAAAATGTGAAAGTTAATCAACATTTTAGTCGAGATATTGAAATAAAGTCTTAAACTGCAGCCAAAATGAACACTGATGCAAAGCCAATGTTTTTGGTAAACGGAGTCTCACCTCTCCCTTTCTCTTCTGGTGGACAGGGGGAGGATATGCAGGGAAAGTGACATACAGGGAATGGTCAAAACACAACGCCATCAACAACACTCAGTGCTCATCATCAACAGAAGACTGACCGTCAGGAGACAGGAGGTTTGAGTCTGTCACCAGCTTTTCTTTAAAAACCTTTCAGATGATCTGAGAATCTAGTTTTTGTTTCAGAGACACAAATCTGTGGAATAAGACCGACGAATGAATAAAACCCAGCTGACAGCTCAGGAAGGATTCAGTGTGACGAAGCTATGTGACTGGCTGCTCGTGTTTCCGTCCATTTGTTTGTGAAGAAGACATTCAGTGTTAAAGACTCTGCAGTCGTCTCCTCGTCCTGATTATGAATCGACTGTATATAAAGACGGACGCCATGACAAAACACATCGATCGCCCCCTGGTGGCTGGCCACAGTACTGGTCATTCCGGGGTCGGCAGGGCGCTCCAAGCGTCCTTCAACCAAGCTGGAGGATCCCGAGGAGTTCCCAAGCTGGATGGGCTATGTAGTCCCCCCAACAACAAGTTCTGGGTCTCCTCCCAAGTTGGACCTTGGACCTCCAAAGGAAGACGCCAAAGAAGCTCGAAGGCGAGCTCCCTCTAGATGTCCGAGCTCTTCACCCTCTCGAAGGCCAAGCCCGGACACCCGGCGGAGGAAGCTCATTGCAGCCGCTTGAATCCACGATCTCATTCTTCCGGTCACTACCTGAAGCTCGTGACTACAGGTGAGGGTTGAACGTACTGCACCCCAACCCACCGGTCCAGCACTCGCGTACAAGACCCCGAGATAGTTGAACTCCTTCGCTTTGGCCAACAACTTGCTTCAAACCTGCTGTTCCCTGCTTGTGATCGATTCGGTTGGGTACATGGGCCGGACCTCGATACCGCGGCTCCACCTCTGGCGTCGTCCATCTTTATGTACAGTTTCTGATGCAGGAGGACAAGCTGTCCCTTAAATCGCTGCTAATTCCCAAAACAAAAGGTCAAACAGTGAAACTACTTTGAGTGACGATGCAGGACAATTCATCTTAAAACTTCAAATGTGGCTACACGACCTGCTTCCAGTCTTTGAGCTACACTAGGCTAACCAAATCCTGCATGACGGTGATCCCAGAACATCGGACTGTTCCTTTAACCATCTCCATCTTAAGTCTGGAGTTTAAAAAGGACCTGACCTGTAAAAAAAGTCATTGTTCAGTGTGTTCAGACAGATCGTGAAGTGATGCTTGTGTCGAGCTCAGAGTTTAGACATTTTCAGCAGTTTGTGCTCACGGCTTCACACCGACTTCTTGACTTCACTTCATGTTGTGTCCGTTCACACATTCAGTCATTCAGCGCCTTTTCTCTCTAATGCAAGAAGCCAGTGTGGGAGACTTCAGGACCGTCGGAGAGCATCATTCATCAAAGTATTAAAATGCAAATCTTCTTAAAAAATGAAACAGTTTCAGTCTCACTTACAGTTTTATACTTTAAACATTTCTTTCTGGGCATTAATGAGGTTATTAAACTATAAAACTGTTCATGAGGATCAACACTAATGAGTGAGGAGACTTGATCACGGTGTTTCCTGTATTTTGACCATGCCCTGTAAGATTTTATCATCTACAGCTTGTTGTATGTGTTTGGGCATCTTTTATAAAACCTTGAAAATCTTATTTTTAATTAGATTCCTCTGCTTATGAATTATTTTGATTTTATTGTCCAAACTCGTCGTTTCAGGGGCGAAGGAACGTTGCAAAGTTAGTGCAGCAGCAGCGCAGCATGCATGAGGAACAGAGCCTTTCACTTCACCAGCACTGGGTTCAATTCATTTTCAATTCAATCAGTAAGAAAAGGAGTTTCTAACATCTTCATATAGAAGGAAAATATGTTTATGTACCGTTAAATAAAAGACTAAATGTTCTTACGACACTCAGATTTACTGATTGAATTCAAAGCAAACTGTTTGCTGCCAGACGCCGAAGCTCACCTCGCCTTCTCTCTTCTGAATGTCGTCAGCTTTGTCTCCAGCGTAAGCAGACTGCAGGCGGACCGCGTCCTCCTGAAGCTGCCGCACCTGAAAGCCAAGAGAAAGAGTCAGACTGAACCGTCCAAGCGTCTCTGAGGTCACGTCAGCGCGCTCCAGGTGTTTTCCTGTACCTGTGTTCCCAGTGCTTGAATGTCGTGTTCGAAGGTGGTGTGCATCCTCTGCAGGGTCTCCACGGTGTTCTGGTCCCGGCCCAGCTCCTCTGGAAGCTTCTTGTGTTTGTCCAGGATGCGGTTGAGGATCTCCTTGGCGTCGTGGTAGAACTTGTGGAGTTCGTAGGAGGCGGCGAGGATCTGCGTCCGGGTGTCGATGAGCTCCAGCAGGTCGGCCCAGGCCTCGTTCAGGCCGTCTTTCCACTCCGCGATGGTGGCGGCGTCGCCGTGGCCGGTGTTGATCAGCTCGTCTGCCTGACGGTTGACGGTGTCCACGCGCTCCTGGCCGATGTTCCCGGTGTCACGGGCAAATTCTCTGAAGCGCTCCTGCAGCATCTGAAGACACAAAAGCAACTTACAGTCCCTGAATATCCGTCAGCATCATCAGGACGTCATGACATGTGTGTGTACTAACGGTGACGTGTTCGTAGTCCTGTCCCAGCTCGTGAGATCCGGCCACCACCTCCCGCTCGGCGATCCACTGCTCCAGGTCGTCGACCTCCCGGTTGAGCTGGAAGAGACGGAAACGCTCGTCCAACTTCCCCCGACGCTCCTCCGACAAATCCTTCAGCCCGGCGTAAAGTTTATCCACCTGAGACTGACGCATCCCGATGCGCTCGCTGCACGACAACGAGAAGGGAACACGAGGAGTTAGGACTCAGTATCGTCTTTCTTCTCACTTCTCTTCACGTCTTTTACTCTCTCACCTGTCGGGGTGTTCGGCGGCCACCAGGCCCCGGCTGGTGCTGGACAGCTGGTGGACGGTGTCGGCGTAGTCCTCCACCGCCTGCTCCAGGATCTGATGCTTCTTCAGCATGGCTACCGAACTCTGCTCGTCCTGAGAGACAAACACAGAGAGAGAGAGAGAGACTACAGCAACAGAAACCTCAGAGCGAGCTCAGCGAGGAACTGCTGAGCTAAAACTAAAACTAAGAAACGGGAAGTTTTTGACCTACAGGGCAGAGACGCCCAGCGACACCAAGACAACAGTTTCAACAAGACTGGACGTCTGTCGTCGTGCTGATGAGGCTGGAAGTTCATTAACACCAGCAGCTGTTGACCCCTGACCTCTGACCCCTGCCCTCACCTTGGCCTTCTCCTCTGACATCATATAGAGCTCCTGTTCGCTCATCCAGGCCTCGGCCTCGGCGGCGTCGAAGTAGTACTGCTGGGCCTTGTGGGCCTCGCTCAGGCGGGCGTGGCGCTTCTCGGTCTCCTTCCTGATCTGTTCCCATAGCGACTGGAGGTCGGCGAGCCGCTGGCGAATCAGCTCGGCCGTCGGGCTGTCCTCCCTCAGGACGTGCTGGCTGCGCTCGAAGATGTCGTCGTAGCGCGGCTGATGGCCCTGGATCTCCTTCTGCAGAGTCTGCGAGGGTCAAAGGTCACACAGAGGGTTTAAGAAGGACGCCACATGACGGTCCTCTGTTTGGACCAGGTCAAGGTGCGTCTGCGTACCTGGTTCTTCTTGATGAGCATCTGTACAGTCTGCAGGTTGTGCCCGTGGTCGGTCGATGTTGCTAGAGCCATCCTCTCCTCGACCCAGAGCTGGAGACAGACAGACAGACAGAGAGACAGAGAGACAGACAGACAGACAGACAGACAGAGACAGAGAGACAGACAGACAGACAGAGAGACAGACAGACAGAGAGACGGACAGACAGACAGAGAGACAGACAGACAGAGAGACAGACAGACAGAGACAGAGAGACAGACAGACAGACAGACAGAGAGACGGAGAGACAGACAGAGACAGAGAGACAGACAGACAGACAGACAGAGACAGAGAGACAGACAGACAGACAGACAGACAGGTTACTATAGCTACCATTGACTCCAAGCCCTTTTGGCGTTGTACTCTAATCACAGTCGAGCCTGTACTTTGACATGCTACATGTTAGCATGTTAGCTCTCGTTAGTAAACGTTGAAGTGATTACGAGCTAAAATGCTAACAGTAGCAGTTTAGCTAGCCATCAGCTGTAACTAGCCAGCTAACAAGTGACAGTGTCAGTTAGCTAGCTGGTTGAATAGCGCCTTGATCTGCAGCAAAAAACAAGCTAGCTAGCACATTGCTAACATTTGCTAAATTACCAATATAACTTATTCCTACTACTAGTCATACTGCTACTGCTGTGCTAATGCTAAAACTACCATTATTTCAGTGGCTAATGATGCTAATGTTGATGCTAATGATGCTAATGTTGATGCTAATGATGCTAATGTTGATGCTAATGTTGATGCTAATGATGCTAATGTTGATGCTAATGATGCTAATGTTGATGCTAATGTTGTTGCTAATGATGCTAATGTTGATGCTAATGTTGGTGCTAATGATGCTAATGATTATGCTAATGATGCTAATGTTGATGCTAATGTTGTTGCTAATGTTGTTGCTAATGATGCTAATGTTGATGCTAATGATGATGCTAATATTGTTGCTATGACGACAGCTTCTCTTCCTGCTACTGATGCGTTGCTAACACTGCAGTACTCATTAGTACTCGTAGCAGGAAGTGCTTTCACTGTTTGTGAAAGCACTTCCTGTACAAACAGTTGTACTTCCTGTTTGTGACTCTCGTATTCTCACTTCCTGTTTTTGATAAAGTTTTTTCTGTAACGTGACGATGATCTACGTGTTTCAGTTCTCAGGTCAAAGGTCAGCGCTCAGGCCGCACTCACGATCTCGTCCTCCACGTCGCGGTTGAACTGGTGGATCTCGCGGGACGCCATCAGGTTGTCTCGCCTCTTCATCAGCGGCGCCTGGAGGAACTGGAACTTGGTCTCCACGCTGAGCCGCTGGCCGTCCACCTCCTCCGAGCCTTTGCCCTCCTGACTGAGGGCCTGCGACTGGCTCTGCAGCTCCTCCACCTCCTTCTGACGCACCTCCACCTGGCTCTCCAGGATCTGCGGGTCAGACAGAAAGGAAGAGATCATTTCAGGAGCTTTCACTCATGGTCTTCCTCAGTGGAGAAGATGCTTCTGAAAGGCCTGGAGAAGCCTGATAGTGGACCTTGAGTTCAGTTTTTTTTACCTGGAAATGAATCAAATCAAATAAAGATAATTAGAATTTTAATAATAAAACAAAAAGAATCTAAGAAAATTTAACAAAATGAAAAGAATGAAATGAACAAATACGAAGAAAAACCAGCGATTAGAAAGGTGAAGATCGTCTCTGCACGACGAGAGGAAGATTCACTGAGCAGATCACACACTGCTAATGATATCACACACACACACACACACACACACACACACACACACACACTAAGGATATCACTGATCTGAAGTCAGATGAAGCTTCTCACACTGCAGCTTCCTCAGACTGCCGCCAAACACATCAAATGAAAGATTACATAACTCTGTCTGTGTGTGTGTCTGTGTGTGTGTGTGTGTGTCTGTGTGTAGTGGATGGATTATGTAACGGATGGTTCGTCTGACTGTAAAAATGTTGAATTTAGAAATCACTCCTTCACGTCACGTTCTGACTTCATCATATGAAGGATGAAACAGATCACGGGCACCGTCTGTTGTCACGGGAACGTAAAATCTTCACTCAGTGAGATGGAGGAGCTAACGGCAGCAAACGGAGGGAGGATGGAGCGGACTGATATTTATTATAAACATAAAAATTATTTTATTGGAGCCAGCTGTGAAACATTCACGTGTCTTAAAGTTCACTTTCATAGTAACGTATGATCGCAGCCTGATGTTTCCATTTTCTTCCCCCATAAATATGTTTTATTTTAAATTGTGAAACACTTGATAAACTTTTTACATCTGATCTGACAGTGAAGCTGTGACTGAGTCTGTTCTGAGGTGACAACAATTAAAAGACAAAAGTTTCAGGTAGAAACATTCACACGTGACATGACTTCACCTGAGTGACTTCGTCTGGCTCCAAAATAAGACTTTAACTCTCCTGAAATATAAAGAGGCTGAACCTGCAGCTTTGGGGGCCCCCTGGTGGCTGCAGGGCCCCATGCATCTACATATATGAAGAAAGGCCCTGATGGATGGGAATTAACAGGAATTTATGGGAATTAACAGGAATTTACAAACTTGAAGGTCGACCCTTTAACAGGGAACTTAAATATAGTTGGAAAATATATTTTTATCATCATCTTGACTAAAACAACCAGATTTCCTGCAGGTCCACTTGAATATCTGCTCTTCCTCAGTCACATGCACATAGCACACTGCTTACTGCAGGGCTGCTGAGGCCACGCCCCCTACCTGCACAGGTGATCTCTGTACCTGGACCACACTTTAGAGCCCAGAGCACACAGAGACTGTTGAAGTTTATATTTATGTTTGGATATGATACAGTTGATGATACAGGAGCTGCATACTGAGCCGTGTTTGGCCTCACCTGCTGCTTCTTGAGCAGGATGTTGACGGAGGTCAGATCTTTGCCGTAGTCGTCAGACTGCAGCTGACCCTCCAGGCTGGACAGCCACTTGTCGAGGTCGGCGCAGCTCTGGGTGAACAGCTCGGCCTTGTTGGCGTCGAACAGACACTTGGCTTTGGTCTGGGTGGTCGACTCGAGGTCCTCCCACATCGTCTTCAGGGACGCCAGCTTCTCTTTGACCATGGCCTCCGTCTCCGGTTTCTCCGCCATCAGCGCCTGTCCGTCCTGAAACAAACGTCTGATTAGCTCATGACACTGAACGTCTGCTGCACGCTCGGCATCGTGGGAGCGACCCTCCCTGTCCCAACCTTGTCGATCTTGTCCAGCCACTCCTTGTTGGACTGCAGCTCGGCCATGAAGGCCTGGTGTTTGAGCCACTTGCTGTGGAGGTTCCTGGCCTCGTCGTACGACATGTCCTGAGCCGTCAGCATCTTCTCATTGATCCACAGCGACAGCTGAAGACACAAACAGCAAATGAAGCTTTTGTCAGTGCATGTGATGGAACTTTTAGCTCTGACAAGTCTGGAGTTTGGGGTTGGGTTTACCTCCTGGCAGTCCTGCAGGAACTTCTGCAGGTCTCTGTTGTCCTTGAGCCTCATCAGCAGGTCGTTGGCAGCTGCTCGGTTCTTCTTGTGTCTGCAGGACAAAAACGGAGTCTCAGACTTGTTCTTAAATCTCTAAAGCTTCTGGACTACACATGACTGTGACTAACAAAGCAGACAGAGCTTCAGTGTGATGGTCACCTCTGGTCGATGGAGTCCACCTTCTCCTGGATGCGCTCGGCGTTGATGTTGCCATCGGTTACCAGGCGCCGGCCGGTGTCGACCACGGCGCTGATCTTCTCCTCGTTGGCGTCCATGGTGGTCATGAAGTCCTCCTGCTTCTTGATGGCAGCCTCGGCTCCCTCCAGAGTGCTCGCCATCTCGGTGTGGGCGAGGACGTACTCCTGACACACAAACACAGAGGAGACGGTAACTGAACGCCGTCCAGAAGACCTAAAGACCTGAAGACCAAAAGACCTGAAGACCTAGACCTGAAGACCAAAAGACCTAAAGACCTGAAGACCTAAAGACCTGAAGACCTAAAGACCTGACGACCTGAAGACCTAGACCTGAAGACCAAAAGACCTGAAGATGTAGACCTGAGGACCTAAAGACCTGAAGACCAGAAGACCTGAAGACCAGTAGACCTGAAGACCTGAAGACCTAAAGACTAGAAGACAACAAACTCAAGATCTTTTCAGTCTGACATTTACTTAAATTATATTTATTTATTTGTTGGTGTGATTGATTTGTTTTACTCTGATAATATGATTTAAAAACACACTGAGGTCTAAACATGTTGCTGTAATGAACCTCTTCTACCACATGGTGGCAGCCTCTGACCGTCTCATGATGAAGGATGAAGGTTTGTTGACCAGCAAAGAGAAAGCAGGAAATCCTCCTTGATTACTGACTAACTGTTCCAGCTCTACTCGTGCTGGAGCGTATCCCAGCATGCACTGGGTGTAGACCTGGATGGTTCATCACGGGGACAGACCACATGACACCGGCCTGGATGAACGTCCGGTCAGAGATTCATGAGTTCACTCTGTGGTCAGATCACATGACAGTGACATCACTCTGAAAGTCTGAGCCGGGACCAAGAACATCCCAAAGTTTCAGTGACCGTAACTGGTCTTGAAGACTCGGATAAGAAGATCGGCTTCAGCTCAGCAATCATCCGATGTGGAAGATCAAGTATCTGGTGACCTTCTGCAGAACAACTTGGAGCTCAATGCTCCAAAGACAGTGGAGACGGTTGTGGACTTCATCGCCTGCCGTCCTCAATGGACACTGTGTCCTCCACAGTGGTGACCATCATCTCCCAAGACCTCAAGGACTCACCAAGAAAGACCAGCAGAGGTGAAGGAGTTCAACCTGCCAAAGACAATGATGGTGCAAGTCTACACCTCCATCACTGAGTCCATCGTCACCTCCTCCATCCTCCATGAAGCATTCTGAGAAGGTGATAGGCTGTAATGTCCAATCTTTTCAGGACCTGGACTCCTCCAGGACACTGAGGGATGCCAGTAAGATTGTGGCTGACCCCTTCCACCCCGGACAACCTTTTTGAGACAGGCCCCTCCACCAGGAGACTGCAGCCCATCAAGACCAGAACCTCACCACAACAGCTTCTTCCTAACTCGAGCTGGACTCATTAAGAAGGCCCGGAACACACTGACTTTCACTCTCCTACCCCCCAGAGACGACACACTGACTCTATGGTTGTCCAAGTCTGGACTGGCCTGTCTGGTGTGATGACATCCATGGTTTACCTGGTTGTTGAGGAAGGCCTCGGCCTGCTTGGTGTCCCTGAGGAACAGCTGGTAAGCGTGGGACTGGGACAGCAGGTTCTGCCGGTTCTCCCACATCTTGTGCAGCTCGTTCCAGCCAGTGTCGAGCGCCTGCAGCCGCTGTCGCAGGAACATGTACTGCGCGTCCGTCTGGCCCTGCGTCACCATCTCGCCCATGTCCCGCATCTTCTGGTAGTCCTCCTCGTAGTTGCGGATTTCGTTCTTGATGCCCTCATGCTGGGCCAGCAGCTTCTCGGCCTCGGTGAGCGTGTTGGGCATATCCTCAGAGGCGATGGCGGTCTGTGTCCGCGACAGCCATGACTGGAAGTCGTCCAGTTCACGCAAGAACTGCTGCAGCTTGCTGGCCTCACCCAGGGACTCCTCACGGTTCTTCATGGTGTCCTGAAAACAGAAAAGGGGTCAGATACTCGCAGAGGAGTGGAGTCAGTCTGGATCACTAAACACTGCAAAGATGCGTTGGAGATTTGACATCTGGAAAGTTGTTGCCTTTCTAACTTTGTGAGTGTCAGAGATTCTCGTACCTTCATCTCGTCCCAGACACCGGTGATCTCCGCCAGACGTCCCTTGATGGCCTCAGACTGTTCCGGGTGCTCTGAGGCCAAACGGTCCGCCTCTTTTCCCAGGTCGGCCAACTTGTCTTCGATGGCGGCCAAGTCGCGCTCCATCCCCGTCAGCTTCCTCTGCAGAGCCATGACGCCGGCCAGGTCGTTCCCCAGCTCCTGGGTCGACTCGATCACCTGAAGGAGGACAGAGAGGGACGGATTAGAACTGTTTAAGACGAGAATCCTTAATAGTCCAGAGCGACCAGAGACCAAACTGCAAGAACTAACTTCCTTCCTCGGCCATGGTGCATTTAAGTGTCTGTTTTAGTTTTGTCGGTACCTTGGTCTTCTCTTTGATCCAGGACTTGGTCTCGTTACACTCCAGGTGGTAGTTCTGGACTCCAAGAGCTGAGTTCAGGCAGTCTTTCTTCTGGTCCACCAGATCTCTGAACTGACTCCATCTGGACACATGGACGGACAGAGACACCGTCAGCAACAATATGAACCAACACTGAACCTGGACCTGGACCTGTTTAATAATCCCTGTTAGGTTACCTGGTGTTGAGTTTGTCTTGTTGGGCTTTGATCTCCTTCTCACTGGGATGTCCACTGTGGATCAGTTGCCTGGCAACCTGGTTCACCACGGCAACTCTGGACGCTTGATTGTTCATCTCCGGCTCCAAACTCTCAAACCTGGAAAGAGACAGAGAAAGAGACAGGACTTTAGACGTCAAAGAGACTACGTCCAGGTTTTAGACAGTCTGCGGGGACGTCACGGAGACTACGTCCAGGTTATAGACAATTCTAAAATGTGCTGTTGTTGTTCAGACACACACACACAGTTAACCATCCTCTGGGAAAGGGTCCATGTGATTCTTTGTGGTCAAACAATGTGGAGAAACAAGTGGCTGTAAACAGAGTCAGAGGTTTCTACCAATGAACCGTGTAACCACAGTCCAAAATACACACACACACACACACACACACACACACACACACACACAGTCTGACGGTGACTCACTCTGCTGCATCATCTGAACAACAACAAGGACAGAAACTGTACCGCCTCTGACTGTGAGCGCTGCTCTTACTACTCCCAATCTGACAGACACAAGCTCTGGTTCTGGTTCTGGTCCTCACCGGTGCTGGACCACCTCCAGGTCCTCCAGTTTCTCTGGGATCTCCATGCTGTTGAGCCACTGCTCCTTCTCGTCGATCCACACCTCGCAGGCGTTCGCTTCGCTCAGCATCCTGTAGAGCGCCAGAGCGTCCTGCAGCGCCTGTTTCCTGAGCCGGGTCAGCTCCACCACCTCCTTATAGCGCTCCTCGATGCCCGCCAGCCTGTTCTGAACCTGCAAAGACACAACCAACAAAGCATCAGGGGCTGCAGGGACAGGGATGGACCTTTAGACCTGGCGGTGTCTCTGAGTCTCACCTCCTCGGAGTTGGCCTTCTCAGGCGGCAGCGTGCGAGACTGCTCGTGCAGAGCGTCGATGACCGGCCGGTAGCTTCCGATCTCCTCGGCCACGTCCTTGTGCTTCTTCACCAGAGCCTGAGCGGAGAACTCGTCATGGCCGACGTCCACGCTGGAGACGATCCGCAGCACGTCCAGCATCCACGTGTCGATGTCGTCGGCGTCGGCCTGCGGGGAGAAGACAGGAACTTTAATCAGCATGACCTGAACCACAGAAGAAGACGATCCAGCAGCAGGTCGGAGGCTTCACCTGGAACTGGTGCTGGTTACACGCCTCCTGCAGACGAGCTTTACGGACGGCGGAGAGACGCTCGAGAGCCGCCCACTGCTCCTGAGGACAGAGGACAGAAACAGGGACATGTTACACCACAGTCTGCAGGGACGTCTCTGAGACTATGTCCAGTTTCAGACAGTCTTTGTGGACGTCAGTCTTACCTGGATGTCCTGGATCCGTTCTTTTATCTTGTCGGCTCCGAAGTGGTTGTTGGCCACGAGCTCCTCGCCCTGTTTGATGGTCTGCTGCAGGTGGGCGGCTCGCCCGCTCATCTCGTCCTCGAAGGCTTTGTGCTGACTCAGCAGTCGCAGCGCCCCCGTCAGGTCCTTCCCATAATCCTCGGAGGACAGGATCTGCTCCTTCTCCCTGATCCAGCCCTCCTGCAGACCACAGAGACGTTCAGGCGTCAGTCGAAGACGAAGGAGAAGTTTAAACTGAACATGAATTTATGAAACATGAGTCGAACCTCTTCGGCCATTTCCCAGAAGAACTTCCAGAGGCGACGCGACTCCTCGAGGCGAGCTCGCCGCTCAGCCGCCAGCTGACTCAGCTCCTGGTAACAGAAGTCCATGTGAGCCACCCGGTCCCGGATGATCTGAGGATCGCACGGCTTATAACCTGAGGAGGAGCGAGAGGAGGACAGAGTGAGGCCAGGAGGAGCGAGAGGAGGACAGAGTGAAGCCAAGAGGAGCGAGAGGAGGACAGAGTGAGGCCAGGAGGAGCGAGAGGAGGACAGAGTGAGGCCAGGAGGAGCGAGAGGAGGACAGAGTGAGGCCAGGAGGAGCAAGAGGAGGACAGAGTGAGGCCAGGAGGAGCGAGAGGAGGACAGAGTGAGGCCAGGAGGAGCAAGAGGAGGACAGAGTGAGGCCAGGAGGAGCAAGAGGAGGAAGAGCAGAAGAAAGGAAACAAAGACAGAGACAAGGAGAGAGGAGATGAAACAAGGAGGGGAGGGTAGAAGAAGAACTGGACGTGGCCCGTCTCACCGTCCATGTCGTTGGCGAACTTCTGCGCGTTGCCGTTGACGTTGCGGACGCGGTCGGCCTGGATGGCGATGTCGGCCTCCACCAGAGCGTGTTTCTGCAGCAGGTCCTCCACCCCCAGCAGATGTTTCCCATAATCCTGAGACAGCAGCAGCATCTGACGGAGACAGAGCAAAGGTCAAAGGTCAAAGGTGGAGTCACGAGATGAGCGGCAGGTGACGCCATAAGCCCCGCCCCCCTCGTTACCTTCATCTCGTCCATCCAGTCCATGATGTACAGCATCTCCTGGAAGACTCTCTGCAGGCCGAGGTTCATCTCCAGCCGGAGCCGCCGCTCCTTCAGCAGCTCCAGCAGGTACTCCCACAGCCGGATCACGTTGTCCTTCCTCGCCGTGATGCGCTTGATGTCATGGTAACTCTCCGCCTCTAGCTCCTTCGCCACGGCAACCACCGCCTGCAGCAGCGAGAGCGAGGAGGAGAACAACGAGAGACAGGTTAGGTTCAGACGTGTCAGCTGATCCCGAATCAGCCAATCAGCTGATCCCGAGTCAGCCAATCAGCTGATCCCAAATCAGCCAATCAGCTGATCCCGAGTCAGCCCATTGTCGTTGGTGAACAGACCTGAACGCGCTCCTCGTACGCTGCGATGTCCGTCTCTATCGCTTCATGTTTCTTTGTCGCAGCTTCAACGGCCTGAAGGTCGTATCCAAAGTTATCCTGAGGAGGGGAGGAAAGGAGACAAGGAGAGGAAACAAGGAGAGGAAAGAGGAAAGGAAACAAGGAGAGGAAAGAGGAAAGGAGAAAAGGAGAGGAAAGAGGAAAGGAGACAAGGTTAGATATGTGTTCTCTGTGTGTTCATACAGGTGTGTGTGTGTGTGTGTGTTCATACAGGTGTGTGTGTGTGTGTGTGTGTGTGTGTTACCTGGGAGACCAGCCTCTGGTTCTCGCTCAGCCACGTCTCCCTCATGGCGGCTTTGCGGTCGAAGCGTCGGGCGAGCTGCTCCAGCTTCTCCTGGCGAATCAGCTCCGTCCTCAGAGCCAGCTCCCGCTCGTGCTCCGCCTTCTCCAGACGCTCCCACGCCTGAAACAAACGCACACAAACGTCAGCAGGGTCACGTCAGGGTCACGTCAGGACTGATCATGGCGCGGGATGACATCACACAGGTGCGCTCACCTTGTTGATGTCGGAGATGAGCTTCCCCTCTCGGGGTGTGTACACCTTCTGGTTGTTGGCTCTCATCTTGCTCTGGATGGTGAACAGCAGGACCTCCAGGTTTCCTTTCTCCGTGAACCTGCACGCAAGAAACCAACGAAGAAGACGCTCAGGACAAATCACCTGTGTGCGTTTGTTTTCAACACAGAATGTGACAAACTGAAACATCTCGTTTCCATGGAGACACATGGGCTCAGGCTAATAACTGGAACACGTGATGGACTCGTGGCGTGTTGACTGACTTTGGCGGCTTCTCCACGGTGCGGTACGTGTTGAACGCCTGCAGCTGCTGCTGCACGCCCACCAGAGAGTTGGCGAACTTCCTGTTGTTGAGGATGATGATGGTCTGCTCGATCCACTCCAGCAGGTCCGAGGCCAGAGACTCGTACTTCTCGATCATCTTCTCCGTCTCGATGGCGTTGTCCAACACCTGGAAACACAGCACAGGTAACAGGAAGTGAGCGGCACGGTCCTTTAATGGTCAGAGGTCAGGTGACAGCAGGAAGTGGCTCACCTTGCCGATCCTCTTCCCCTCCACCTTCAGAGCCTTCATCTTGGAGAAGTAGTGGTAGTAGGTGACCACGTAGGTGATGATGGACTTCTCATCAGGGTGGTCCACGCTGATGTCTGCACACACACACACACATTGATGTATATATATTGATTTCCTGTGTGTGTGTGTGTGTGTGTGTGTGTCTCACCCTCGGGGTCGAGCAGCTTGGTCAGTCCGAGGTGTTGCTCGGCCAGGTTGAAGGCGTTCTGCAGGTTGTAGTGAGCGTTTGATTTCTTCAGCTTGTCGAAGTCGATCAGGTCGGGCCTGAAGAGAAACATGGAAAAAATAAAATATGAATCAATAAAAACGATCAGACGAAACTTTGAACCAGGTTTTAGATTTCAGTTGTTTTCATGTTTCCATCGAGCATCAGTCAAACCTGTGTCGGTTTATTTAACTGTGTTTGAGGTTTGAAGGTCAGCTGACGGATCAGCTGACGCTCTCCACGTGTTTCTGCATAATGTGTCGATTCTCTTTAAAATTACCAACGCTGGAGGGACAAACAGTTCAATGAAAACACACACACACACACACACACACACCCCCCCCCAAAACAAACCCCCACCCCCACACCACACACACGCAGCAAACTATTTACTGATTCTGGTGAAAACTGGATCATATTTTATGGGGAAATGTTTTCTGGTTTTCCCTCTGATGTCCTCCGGCTGCTCGCCCTCAACTCTGTGATTTACAGAGTTTATGATTGGACAGTGAAGTTTTAAACTGCAGCTATGATAGCACCAACCTCAGTAGCCCGCTGTAGCTGTTAGATCAGGTCTGTTTCGCTTTTTAGTCTTTAGCTGCTGTTTTAGGCTCAGGTTAAGGCTAGGGGGGGTGGTTCTGTTTAACAATCCGGCTGGCTGTTTACACGGGCTCATTGTTAGCTCAGTCTGGTTGCTCGTCTTTAGCTCATGTAGCTGCGGTTAGCTCGTTAGCTGCTGTTAGCTGCTGTTAGCTCAGTCTGTTAGCTGCTGTTAGCTCATGTTAGCTCAGTCTGTTAGCTGCTGTTAGCTGCTGTTAGCTCAGTCTGTTAGCTTGCTGTTAGCTCAGTTGTTAGCTGCTGTTAGCTCATGTTAGCTCAGCTTTTATTTTTCTGTTAGCTTGCTGTTAGCTCAGTCTGTTAGCTGCTGTTAGCTCATGTTAGTTCAGTCTGTTAGCTGCTGTTAGCTCATGTTAGCTCAGTCATGTTAGCTGCTGTTAGCTATGTAGCGGCTGTTCAGCTGCTTTAGTTATTTAGCTCAGTAGCTGGTGGTTTAGCGTTAGCTGTTAGCTGCTGTTAGATCAGTCTGTTAGCTGCTGTTAGCTCATGTTAGCTCAGTCTGTTAGCTGCTGTTAGCTCAGTCTGTTAGCTGCTGTTAGCTCATGTTAGCTGCTGTTAGCTCATGTTAGCTCAGTCTGCTAGCCGGGCTGTCTTACCTGTGTTTGTGGATGAGGGCGTTGAAGGCCATCCCGTCCCTCCAGCTGGTGGTGAAGTTGTGGATGTTGACGTTTGGATATCTGGACAGGAAGAGGAAGTGAACAGCTCGTCACGTTCTCGTGTCGGACCAAAGCTAAAAATCAACGGGGCTGATGGGAAACGTAGTGTGAAGAGTGTCGTGTGGATTCTCACCCTGCCGTCTTCATCTGACACCAGAGCAGCAGAGCGTCTTTAGCCGACTTCTTCTCCTTGTTGTCCTCCGTCTCCACGCTGATGTCCTGAATCTGAGACACAAAGAGAGACAGACTCCGCTGATTAAAGGCATTCATGCAATTTATTAACTTATTAAATTAATTATCGCCTCGTTACCGAGCGCAACGCAAACCGCAGACACATTTATAAGAAGCAATCGGATTAATTAACGGCAGCGTGGAGACGAAACATGTCCAATAAATCCATCAGCACGTCCATCTGAAGACTAAAATATGAGCTCACAAAGTTAAATATGATACGTATATGAGGACAAGTGTCCTCAGGGTCTCTCATTCAAGAAACCTGACGTCCACAAAGATCTCACCAAACCTGTCCTCACTTTTTATGAATGTCCTCGTTTTCCAAAAACCGTCACACCTTCTGAAACATGTCTTAACTGTCCAAACACGTCCTCACTTTGTAAACGTGTCCTAACATGTCTTCACTTTGTAAATGTCCTCACGTCCTAAAAATGTCCATACTTTTTTAAAATAAGTCCTCACTTTTCAAAGACAGCTACGGCTTCTTAAACATGTCCTCGTGTCCTAACGTCCTCGTGTCCTAACATGTCCTCACAAAGACGGTACAGAAACGCGTGCGTAACGTCTCACCCTCATTGATGGACGTCCATGACTTTCATCGGACACAAATAAAAAGACGCTGTCGTCCTGCTGTCAATCTGCACTTGGCTCTGTTTCAGCCTCGTTGCTGCTGTGCAGGATTTTTTTAATCCTCACAGCTGATCACAGATTAAAGCTTTCACCCATTTTCCCAACTGTTCGATGACATCATCACCCGAGTGACACGCCGACAAACGGCGAAGTGACGAGCATTTGTTAACGAGCGTCCTCTCGGTGAAGACGCTCGGGACGGACTGTTGAACATTTTGACACTTTAACTTAGAGTCTAAAAACTGACGACTCTTAATCTGTCAGCAAATGATTAAACATGTAACAATGTCACCTTTGAAAGATTATGACGGATTTAAAACGACACTGGAGAAATAAAGTTGATCTTTATGTTTTAATTAAATATAATAATTGTTTAACTGTTTTTTTTTTTTTTTTTTTAGGTGATTCAGTTTTAGACATTTTAGAAGTTATGTTTGATTTTATACTTGAAGATGTGTCTCATATTTTGTCCTTGGGACTATACATGTGCTATTTTGCATCCCTTTTGCACAACCAAGCCATGACTATTCTGCTCCTCTGAATTTTATAAACTGTCGTATTTTATTAATGTTGGGATCGAAAATAGGAAAACAGCCCACCATGTCAAAGTGGAATCCTTCTTTAACCCGTTGTGGGATGCAAAATAAGTATAATGACCGACATAAACTGTACTCATTTGATTTATTTTGGGATTTAACTGAAAAATTGTGTCGTATAATGATCCAGATCACACCCATGAAGTTCAGTCCCACAGTTTGAGTATTAGTGGCAAAATCTGATTTATTTGGGGATGCAAAATCAAACTATAAGCAAAAGGCTCATGTTGGACACACACGTAGCATTTTAAAAATATTTCTGTGACATTTTGTTATCTGGAGGTTTTTAATTGAATGCCTCATTTGAGACATTCAATTTGACTGGGATGCAAAATAGTAACAGTAACACATTACCTACAGGTGAAGGGTAAAAGCCAAGAGGAGGCACAAATATATGTAATTGTACTAATGTATATTTCTTCATTTTGATATAATGTGTATTTTATTTATTTATTAATTTAGGGATGCAAAATAGCAAAATATCTCTTTGATTCAGAGGGTACACGGTGTCACTGACGAGCCGACCCTTCATTAAGATAAAACTCTGATCACAATGGATTCATTAATCAATTCTCGGGATGCAAACTGGTCATCAGGAGTGAATGCCATGTATATCCCATCTGACCTCCAGATTTGAACATTTGTTTCACTGCGATATGCTGCTAATTTACAATAAGCATATCTGTTGACTGGGATGCAAAATTGCACAATGGACCGCAGATTCTGTTGACTGGGATGCAAAATTGCACAATGGACCGCAGATGGAGGGAGATAGACCCCCATCGTCAGTGCAGTCTTCTGATTTCAGCTGATGTCACAGTCATTTTTTTTTTCACGTCATCCTGGGACGCCAACTTGCGTGGCCGCCTCTTACCTGGAAGCGGAGGATGATGGTCCAGATGAGTCCCAAGGTGAGGCGGTGGTTTCCGTCCACGATGTCATGAGAGCCCATGTTCTCCAGGTGGACCCTCTGCTCCTTCAGGAACTGCAGAGCCTTGTCCACGTTCTCCAGACAGTGGATTCGCATCCGGCCCTTGGTGGGTTTGGGCTGAAACACAAAAAAACACATCTCGGTTTATTTACATTTACAAAAACCAGGAAGCGTGAACCGCCTCGAGCTGCCAAATGAACACAAAAGAAGAAGAAACCAGCTGCCGGCACAGCTGAGCGCCTTCAAGGCCGACACTTTGTGTTTTGATAGCGATACTTTTCTGAGTGAAAGTGGTTTTTTCAACTTTATTACTAAATCATAAATCAAAGGATTTATTCAACACAAACTTTCAAAAACAGGAAAAATCTCAAAGAAGCAATAAGTCACTGCACATTAAGCAGAACTATGGCCGTGAACCAAAAGCTCAACGTCTTTAGCTGCTCAAGTCAGAACTGTTGATGTTCAGGAGGAAAACATCACGAGTTTGAGACGTTTGAGATTATGAAGAATTTCTGAAATATTCCAATGAACCGACGTCTACAATGAACAAACTGTCTGAAAATCTTGAAGGAGACGAGATGAGTTATTTACTGATTGTTTAATCGACGTTCAGATCTGAAAATTACATTATTCAAGTCTTATTTATTTCTATGTGACATGAAGAGGATTAAAATGAAGGAAGCTCTGTGGGAGTGAGATGGATTTATTTATGTTCTTGAAGGAAAGTGACTGTGATGTTGGCACCTCAGATACTTTCTTAGTGGAAGTATTTTAACACTGTGATATTCTGCTTTACTGTAGAGCATTAGTTTGTCAAGTTTATGAATTTATAGGCCACTTTTAAGAGCAAAGCAAGAGGGAGTGGAGCGTGAGGGAAATCAGAGTTTCGCCTGCATAGCGGTGGAACGCAATGTTATGATTTCAGAAGACAGACCTAAAACTGAACCCTGCAGAACTCCACATGAGGCGTTAGCTGCCGATGAGACATAATGTGGATGGACACAACTCTTTTACTTCCCACTGACGTGGATGTCCGACGTCCTGAGAACAAGACTCGACAATCAGCCGCCTTTCCCAGGAAGAATGCCCCGACCTTTGAGTACAAGTACTGATATAATAATGTAGAAATAATCCACTACAAGTCACAATCCTGGTTTTATTGTTTGACCTCTCTGTGTTTTATTTGTGCAGGATAAACTACAGAATATCTTAGGAGGCCTTCATCACTCAATGCAGGCTGTTGCAGCTTTTAGTGTTTCTTTGCATCCAGAGTCACGGTCAGTCCTCTCACTGAGGCATACGCAACAGAGTTTTGGTCCAGTGGTCCTCCAAAGGGACTTTTCTCAAATCATTGCTGTTGAAATCATGTGAATACATGTGAAATATTGAACAATCTGAGCGTCAAACACTTGTTGAAAAGACGTGATGTGAGAAGTTTAGAAGGAAAATGTCTCTTTGTAAAGTAGATCCTGCTGCTCTGCTTTCTTTGTTTGAACTCAGTTCTGTTGTCAGACAAAGCTGCGACACGGCGAGTGTCTGTTTTCTAACCAGCTTCCTCGTTACGTCTGCACTGACACATGGAGGATCACAGCCTCAGGATGTTGTGGAGGAGCAGACAGACAGGAAGAGCACTGATGCAATTAACACGACTCTAATGGGAATAAAACACCTGTCCATCTGGTCCACATCGACCGGCTTCATCTTCACCTGAACGGGACTGATGAAGCCGTTCTTGGAACTATTTTTCGATGGTTCTTTGAAGAACCTCGTGCTAAAAGATGTTTGATGGCGTCATTCAAGAATCATTTTTGGTTCCAGTTAGCATCTTGATTTCTCTGAGTGCACAGCGATGACGAGAATAAAATAAATGTCTGAGGTCCATGTTACATCCTGCAAGCTGTCCACACGCCACATGTCCTCCGTCCAACACTGACCGACAGAACTACAAGCAGGACTCCGTCCAACAATAACACTGCTGTCTTTGCTTTTCCTCACACAGACACATAAACACCACCCAGCTTAGAGTCACTCAGTGATTCAGGATCTGGACTCGGACCAGAGATATTTTGGACTGTGAAATCCAACAAACCGCAAAGAGATTCAGTGTTGGCCAGTTCATGAAGCTGAAGATCACTTAACAAAAATAAACCATCAACATCATGACCTCCTGCTGACCCACACTGACCTGTGATCAGGTGACCCACACTGACCTGTGATCAGGTGACCCACACTGACCTGTGATCAGGTGATCCACACTGACCTGTGATCAGGTGATCCACTCACACCTGTGATCAGCTGAACGGTGTCTCGCAGTCGTACGTCTGTTCTCACTCTATGTAACTTTGGGCTCCGGGTCGGGAGAAGTACGTAACGCTTTACGGCACTAAGTCACACAGCAGCAACTATTTCAGTGATTCTGGTGAAACTGGATCATATTTTATGGAGGAAATGTTTTCTGGTTTTCCCTCTGATGTCCTCCGGCGCTCCGCCTCAACTCCGTGATTTACAGAGTTTTATGATGGACAGTGAAGTAAACTGCTGACAGCTGTAGCTGCTGTTAGCTCAGTTCATCAGCTTGGCGGGTACCCGTCGCTCTGAGCTCACCGCCAAGCTGATGAACTGAGTGTTTGTACCAACAGGCGTTATGGACGACCAGGAAGAAGAAGAGGAGGTAACCAGGCTCAGCAGCTTCTACGGACATGATGGCAGAGGAGCAGAGAGTGAAGAGGACGCTGACGGAGGAAGCTAAGAAGAGAAAAGGAGAGAGTGAGCGAGCAAGAAGCCGCCGGACAAGAGTAAATGTGGGACTGACTTTTAGTGGTTGGTGAGAGCTTGGTGAAATAAAAGGCTGAAAGACAGACGCCGAGCTGGGCTGACTGCTGCTGGACTAGGCAGTGAGATCAGCTGCTGCTGGGGACCTGGCTGATCAGAAGTAATGTAATTAGAAGAAATACTCGAGTACAGCTGCACACAGTTACACAGTGGGATTGGTTTCAGGTCGTATGGATCCGTTCTGCAAACAGCCGCTCGCTCTCAGATGCTTGTGCAGCTCCTGGAGGCGTTCTGGCTCCATGTGACCTCCTGAAAGTTACTCAATGACTCCTTTCACAACTCGAACGCCCCCCACACGGCCTCCCACTGTTTATTCTGCTCAGCTCTTCACCACTTTATTTTATGTTATTCTTCTTTCCTCTCTGCACATCCATCCACCGTTCCTCCTCTCTCCTGTCCTCGCCTCCTCCATGAGGAGCTTCTCTGGCTCTGTGCCGTCATGAAACACTTCCAGCTTCCTGCTGCTCAAACTGAACTTACATGTCTGGATATTTTCATTGTTTCAGACTTTTGCTGTAAATGAGCAATGAAAGTGTTTTTGTGACTTTGATATTAGTGTGTGACGTTGCCATGGAGACATGAATGGTCGTGGAGGTGGTTAATGATTGCACGGGTCATAAACGTGTTCAAACAGAAGATAAGAAAAGTTTGACTGTCCGCAAAGAACCGGGCCCAGCAGCCAGAATTCTGCTTCCTGTTTCAAAATAAAAGCACCCACCAGTCTCTCTCCTGAGAGGACCTCCAGCAGTTTGATGAGCATGCGTCCGTCCCGCAGGTCCATGTAGAGGTCGGTGATCCGGCACGAGACTCTGGACAGGTGAGAGTTGACCCATTTGGTGAAAGTCTTCTTCTGCACGGCCTCACGCTCGTCTGGACGAGAGAGAGAGAGAGAGAGAGAGAGAGAGAGAGAGAGAGAGACAGAGATAAGTAACATTAAACACGTCACAGTCCCGCTGATCGATGTCGGTGTGTTTGGATTTACGTGTTTCCTTCAAGTGTGTGTGTGTGTTTGTGCTCAGCCTCCCATTGGCTCATTGTTCCTGGAAAGCCGACATGTGTGTGCGTGTGTGTGTGTGTGTGTGTGTGTGTGTGTGTGTGTGAGAGATGGGAGAGGTTTCCTGTGTCTGACACAGCAGACTAAATCTAAATCACTGCTGTAAATATTCACACACACACACACACACACACACTGATGAACTGCAGACTGACAGCACACACCTGCCGTCTGCAACACAACTCAGTTTATTTCCCACAAGGCCTGATGGTTATTGTTACTGCTCACACACACACACACACACACACACACACACACACACACACACACACTACAGTATATTAGAGTGTTTCCCTGGATGAACTCAGTTGTCATGGTGACACAACTCACAGGAGGAAGTTGCATGACCCTCACACCGGGAGGGAGGAGAGGGCGTGACCCACACACACACACACACACACACAGATGCTGAATATAATAATTATGTCACACTGTCACAGTCGAGAAGTTAAGAGAGAGTTTCTCTTGAAAGGTTCAAGACAGGTCAAAGGTTAGAGAGACTACTTCCAGGTTTTAGACAGTCTGCGGGGACGTCACGGAGACTACGTCCAGGTTTTAGACAGTCTGCGGGGACGCCACGGAGACTACGACCAGGTTTTAGACAGTCTGCGGGGACATCACGGAGACTACTTCCAGGTTTTAGACAGTCTGCGGGGACGTCTCAGAGACTACGTCCAGGTTTCAGACAGTCTCCGGGGACGTCTCAAGAGACACGTCCAGGTTTTTAGACAGTCTGCGGGGACGTCTCAGAGACTACGTCCAGGTTTCAGACAGTCTGTGGGGACGTCTCAAGAGACTACGTCTCTCTCTCTGAGTTCCACACGTTTCATAAACTCTGGATAATCGCTGGCAGTTTCTCTCCAGTGAAGCGATAAGACAAATCTCATACATGCAACAAACATTCATACAGACTCATGACCTTCAGAGTGTGTGTTCGTTTGCAGCAGGACAATGGCTACAGTGTTCACTGGCATTCAGCAGCTTTATCACACACACACCAACACACACACACAAACACACCACAACACACACACACTGTGGACGATTCCTCATATCAGACCAAGTTGAAGGACAAGACATGACGGCGTCAGCGACATGGAGACAAACACACACAACCCAGACTTAACTGAACCTAACCTAACTTAACCAGACTTAACTGAACCCAACCTAACTTAACCAGACTTAACTGAACCCAACCTAACTTAACCAGACTTAACTGAACCTAACTAAACTTAACCAGACTTAACTGAACCTAACTTAACCAGACTTAACTGAACCTAACCTAACTTAACCAGACTTAACTGAACCTTAACTTAAATAAACCAAACTAAACTCAACACACGTTGAGATTTAACTGATAGGGAGATATCATTTTTATATGTTGAGAGACAGTGTGTGTGTTATCTTCATCTTCATGCTTCCTGTGTGTGTGTGTGTGTGTGTGTGTGTATGTGTTGGGGCTTCCCCTTCCTGTACTGAAAAAGAAGCAGATGCTCGTCTCAGCAGGAAAACATGTTTACAGTCGCACACACAAAAACTGCTCAACCCCACCCACTGTGTGTGTGTGTGTGTGTGTGTGTGTGTCATCCGTGACCTGCGATAAGAAACACGTCTTGAACAGTCTTCACGCATCACGTTGACCTCGTCAGTGAGGTGAAACTTCAGATTCTCACAGTCAAAGAAGAAGTCAAAATTTAGACTACAGTTACTTTTGTAGTTAAAATACTCAGTTTAGATTTTAGCCTGGTGTTAACCAGCACTGATCTGTGCAGTGACAGAGCTTAAACCAAACCAACCTAAACCAAACCACAACCAAACCAAACCAACCTAAACCAAACCACAACTAAACCAAACCAACCTAAACCAAACCACAACCAAGCCACAACTAAACCAAACCAACCTAAACCAAACCAACCTAAACCAAACCAACCTAAACCAAACCACAACCAAACCAAACTAAACCAAACCACAAGCAAACCAACCTAAACCAAACCACAACCAAACCAACCTAAACCAAACCACAACCAAACCACAACTAAACCAACCTAAACCAAACCACAAGCAAAACCACCTAAACCAAACCACAACCAAACCAACCTAAACCAAACCACAACTAAACCACAACTAAACCAAACCAACCTAAACCAAACCACAACCAAGCCACAACTAAACCAAACCAACCTAAACCAAACCACAACCAAACCAAACCAACCTAAACCAAACCACAACCAAACCACAACTAAACCAACCTAAACCAAACCACAAGCAAAACCACCTAAACCAAACCACAACCAAACCAACCTAAACCAAACCACAACTAAACCACAACTAAACCAAACCAACCTAAACCAAACCACAACCAAACCAAACCAACCTAAACCAAACCACAACCAACCTAAACCAAATCACAAGCAAACCAAACCACAAGCAAACCAACCTAAACCAAACCACAACCAAACCAACCTAAACCACAACCAAACCAAACCAACCTAAACCAAACCACAACCAAACCACAACTAAACCAAACCAACCTAAACCAAGCCACAACCAAACCAACCTAAACCAAACCACAACTAAAGCAAACCAAACCACAACCAACCTAAACCAAACCACAACTAAAGCAAACCAACCTAAAACAAACCACAACCAAACCACAACTAAACCAACCTAAACCAAACCACAACCAAACCAAACCACAACTAAACCAAACCAACCTAAACCAAACCACAACTAAACTAACTATAGGTTCTGTTACTGTGTTCACTGTTAGACTGGACACTGCCGGTTCAGAGGTTCTGTCGCTGTGTTCACTGTTAGACTGGACACTGTCGGTTCTGTTCAGTGCAGCACAGGCCCAGCTCAGCAGAACACAATGTCATCGGCTTCAGTTACCTCGTCTGACACCGCTGAGTCCACAAGACACAGCAGAGAGAGAGAGAGTGTGTGTGTGTGTGTGTGTGGTTCATTAGAGCAAGAGGAGACAGTGATGTATTGATGGGGTTTCTCTTTGTGGGTCAATAACACACACACACACACACACACACACACACACACACACACATACACATACTGAGGGTGACCTTAACCTGAGGAAGTGCACACACACACACACACACACTCATTAACACACAGGCCAGACAGAGGTGTGGTCATGTTTGTCTCTATTAGGGTTAATGACTCCGCCCACTTTAAAATCACACACACACAAAATGGAGGAACGCTCGTCATGTGAGGCGCATCACTCCTCGCACCATCATGTGAACACAGACAACAATTGTAATGCATCATGGGAAGTCAAGGTCGTCATTAGGCAAAAATTCATTCAGAGTTTCAACACACACACACACACACACTATTGTCCTACACAAACACTATTTCTGTATTACGTCCTGTTATTAGAGACTACGTCCAGGTTTTAGACAGTCTGCGGGGACGTCACAGAGACTACGTCCAGCCCGGCTGTGTCCAAACCAGCTCCACCAATCAGCTTCTCTCATTGGTCAGGGTGAAGGAGGACGGTCTGCCTGACAGGTTCAACTCAGGGCAAAGAAAACACCCAACTGAGACAACACACACGTAAAATGACAAACACACAATCAAACACACACACGAGCACACAGCTGTGTACCCCTGGGTGATGACTGAACACACACACACAGACACAGTGTGTGTGTGTGTGTGGGGGGGGGGATTTTTCAGGAAATGTCTGAGCAGTTTTGCTTTCACTGTGTCCTCCCTCATCTGTAATGACGAATGCTTCATACAGAGTGTTAACGTGCACACACACACACACAGACACACACACACACACACACACACACAGACACACACACACACACTACAGTGTCGTCACATCGAGGGTGAAGCGGAGTGACGCCTCCTTTCAGCGGCTCCTGTCGGTCTGTTGAAACACTAAAGTCCGGTCCACGTTGTGGAGTTCCTGCCTCTCTTTCCCGGCCCGTCCTGGAGAGCCCGGGTCGACCCAGAACACGCCAGAAAGATCGTGTATCTCATCTGGCTCGGGAACGACCCGGGATCCTCCAGGAGGAGCTGGAAGAACCGCCGCGACCCGAGCCAACATAAGACATTAGAGTGCCGTTAAAACCACAACCAGGTCCAAACTGGATCCAGAACAAAACCAGAACCTCAGCTTGGACCTTAAAGGGGGCTCGACAAACCCGGGCCAGACCTGAGGAGGACTGTAGAGTCTGTGTGTGAGACAGAGCGGACACATCGAACATCTGTTTCCACTAATACAGAGGGTCACACACACACACACACACACACCCACAGACACACACAGACACACACACACACACAGCTCTGTTCAGTCTCCCATGTCTGTGGTGTGTTTCAGAATCTAACCCAGTTCTGGGCCATTCATGGAGGATCGCATGACATTACACACACACACACACACACACACTCACACTCACTTACACACTCACACACACACACACACACACACACACACACACACGCGATCGTATAACCTTATCAAAATACACACTTCCAGTTTTGCAATACCAGGATTCCAACATTCCTGAACTCCCACTGGAGGAGCAGGGAGGCCGCGAATATTACTCTTACTATGTGTGTGTGTGTGTGTGTGTGTGTGTGTGTGTGTGTACTTACTATGTGTGTGTTTGTCTGTGTGTGTGTGTGTGTGTGTGTGTGTGTGTGCTTACTATTTATTTTATTTTTAATCTTTTATTGTGTTTTTTTGGGCAACATAAGCAACTCAGTCTGTTAGCTGCTGTTAGCTGCTGTTAGCTCAGTCTGTTAGCTCATGTTAGCTGCTGTTAGCTGCTGTTAGCTCAGTCTGTTAGCTCATGTTAGCTGCTGTTAGCTGCTGTTAGCTCATGTTAGCTCAGTCTGTTAGCTGCTGTTAGCT
>NW_020855421.1:102916-112279 GCF_000972845.2 Larimichthys crocea
ACTGACTGACTGACTGACTGTTAAACTGACTGACTGACTGACTGACTGACTGACTGACTGACTGACTGACTGACTGACTGTTGAACTGACTGACTGACTGTTGAACTGACTGACTGACTGACTGTTAAACTGACTGACTGACTGACTGACTGTTGAACTGACTGACTGACTGTTGAACTGACTGACTGACTGACTGACTGACTGTTGAACTGACTGAGTCTCGATGGGTGTTTTTTCTAACGGCGTCTGAAACGACGTTTTTATCTCTCTCTCTCTTCATTCACTGTCTGTGTCGCTCGACCACAGTTGCACAGCAGCGTAAATGCAACAATAAACAAAGTCAACAGGTGGAGAACCAGAGTTTGGTCTGTGCATCCACCCGACGCAGCCTGGTCAAACCTTCACAGTCAGTCTCTGAGACTGTCTCTGAGACTCTGAGACTGTCTCTGAGACTGTCTCTGAGACTCTGAGACTGTCTCTCTGAGACTGTCTCTGAGACTTCACCTGACTTCGTTGGTTTCATGAAGCAGCTTCTGAATCCGAGTCTGAAGAAGAACAACAAGAAGAAGTTTAATTCCAGCTGTGGTCAAGTGACACAGACAGTGAATGAGAGCGAGCGAGCGTCTCACGTCTGATTCATGGACGTCTGTCCACAGAGGACATCAGGACACAAACACACCTCATGTCTGTGTGATGACGCCAAAACTTAAAGTGAGCAGAATAGAGTTGCACGATTCCCACGGTATACCCGGTACCCCGCGGTGCCAAATCATAACCGTCGCTACTATACTAGAACTTTTACACGACGGTCCTACCGTGGATTACTATACTACCGGTGCCAGTCTCCGCCTCTGCTCTCCTCCCGGCTTCTCACTGCATGCTACTCCTTTGTTAAACAAACCACATGGAACGCAACCGAACTACCACAGCTGCTGAATGATTGGCTGTTTGCTGTTACTGGTGACGTCCAGGGAATGATAGGCTGTTTCCGCCACGCTGGGTCCGCCCGTCTGTTAGCTGATTGGCTGTTCGTGTTGTGTTTCTGCCGGCAAGAACGAACTCCATGAAGACCGCTCTGCTTCGATGAAACTCGCTTCAAACAAACAACAAGCTAAAGTTCTGTCTCGCCCAGCACGAGACAACACACTACCTGGCAGAAGCACCGGGCCCGAGCAGCGAGTCTGCCGTGCGGGCTGTCGTCGGGGCAAAAAACTTGCCAAAAAACAAACGTCGTTGTTTCAAACTAACTTGTACAAATACATGCAGGTTAAAAAATAATAAAATAAAAAAAGGCCGCAGTATCGCGAATACCCGGAACCGCCGATACTTTGTCTGGGATAGTATCGTGGGTTACTCATTTTAGTATCGTGACAACTCTAGAGCAGAACCGAGCGGAGACTTTGGACCGGCTTCATCTGACAGAGCTCGACCAGAGCTTTACACTGCTAGACACACACACACACACACACACACACACACACACACACACAGTGTGTTTGCAGCCTGCTGCTGCCTTCACACGGCTCTGACAGTGACATAAAGACTCCATGCCTTCCTCCTTCCTCCCCGTTTCCCGCCTCACGCTGCGTTCTTCTCTGAGCTGTCACTTTGCCTCGCCGGCCGTCAGGAAACACAAACGCATGAATCGACTCTCCTTCATTACAGCGAGCGCGCGAGCCGACATTCTTCATCGCTGAGGAAACAAACTCTGTCGGGGCGTTGTCACGGCGATGCTAATGAAAGAGTGTCACACACGTTCGTCATTATTATAAATAAGTTTCCTCAGAGATCACAGAGTTCACACTCGATTTACGACCTCTGAAAACTTCCTCATCACTTTATGGACGCAATTTATAATGTGTCTCGATCCAGATCTGTGATTTACAGACTTTCCTGATGGGACAGTAAACTGCTCACAACTGTAGCTGCTGTTAGCTCTGCTTAAGAAGAAATAATGGCAGAGGAGGAGTGAAGAGGACGCTGACGGAGGAAGCTAACTCTTAAAATACACTGCATGCAGCACAGAGCAGACCGTGAGGGGAAGGAAATCAGCTACAAAATAAAACCTGGTTGATTTTCAAAATAAAATACGAGTTTCATTACAAGAACGCATCATAATGGGCGGGGCCGACCTGAAGTCAACGGCAAAGTCATCGGAGCTTGAACTCAGATTCATGCTTCTATTTTCAGTCACGTTCACGCCTGAACACACACACACACACACACACACACACACACACACACACACACACACACATACACACACACACAGAGTATTCAAATCTGTGTGTAAACCAGCTGCAGGAGCTCATTCTGGTTTTACATATTGATACATGACTAACACTCAGACAACGTCCAGACAACCTCCTCATACTTTAACAGTGAGCTAGTGTTTCTGTAGCGTTGTCAGAACGTTCCAAAACAAACATATCGTCAGTCTGAAGTGAACTGAAGCTCGCTGTGCTGTCCCTTTAAGAAACATGACACCTGGTTCATTACGTGTCCGTAACAACACGAGATAAAGGACGTCACACACAAACTTCACTGCAGGTATAAACTGATATTATTCAGTGTGTTTGAGTGACAGCATGCTTTTATTTTGACGGCATGCTTTTATTTTTAGACTTTTATTTTGTGTTTCTCTCTCTGGGCTCAGATAAGCCCCGCCCCCTCCCTCTGTGAGCATGCTCAGTGACGCGCTCCCATCAAAGAGCTCTTTCATGCTGCAGAGCTGCATGTGGAGATAACACACACACACACTCACACACACTCACACACACACACACACACACACACACACACACACACACACTCTGACTCCTTTCTTCTGTTCAGGTGAAGCTCTTTAAACTGATGTCGAGAAACTTTCAACAAGTTCAATGTGAAGAGACAAAACGAGAAACTCGGACTCCTGGAAATAAAGCAGAGTAATCCCACCGTGCTCAGCTGTACTCGAGTATTTGCTCTGATTACATCCAGCCAAACATCAACAGGGCTTCTCAATAACCATCCGCGCTTTATTATCTAGAGCTGCTTATCTGAAGGCGGGGCCGCCTGGGACCAGGTCGACAGGTCACGGAGAGACAAACAAGCTCATGGTCACACCTACAGGACGCGTCCACGGCCAATCTGACAGGAAACGCTCGAATACAACAAGAGCTGAGTCAGAGTCATTTACGGAGAGTGACCCTCATTAAATACATTTAATGTGAGAAGTATATGAACAATAAAGGAAGCAGAAATATCTGGGATCTGTAAAATAATCATAGTTTGGTTCATTTACAGTTTAAAAAAAACAGAAAACTAAACCTGTGAAGAAGTAAAACACTAAAACATTTACGATGTCATCACCTTAGTAATGGCATCGTAAAAAGTTACAGGGCAAAGCGTTAAACTGTCACTTTACATATCTGCATGAGTGAAATTCGTCATCTTAAAATGAGTTATTATAATTTCAGTTTGACTTTTACTACCAAAAACAAAACAACTGTAAAAATGAGTTTCTGTGAATGAGTTTATAGAGTTTGAATGTTACGGATTTACCTTCAAATGTTTGAGTGTTGCCGGGACATGAACTCGTTTATTTACAGATCATTCATGTAACTAAAGCTGAAACATGTTACAGGAATAAACTGAGATCAGCATGAACCTAAAATAACTGTTTGTTCATTTACAGAGTTTTAAAAACACTGGATCTAACGTGTGTGTCTTATAATAATGAGTGTTATTTAAATGTCTTTAAAGCTGCAGTCCTGTACGTGTCACCACATTTAAATATTTTTAATCACTCGTGACGAGTTCATCATCTGATCAGCGGAGATCAGACTCCTCCTGTAGTCAACCTGACACCGCTGATGGAGGAGGAGGACGAGGAGGAGGAGGAGGAGGAGGAGGAGGAGGAGGGCCGAAGCCGTCCTCATCCTCCAGCTTCCTTTTAATTTCACTAAGAGGAAGGATGGATGGAGGGGAGAGGAGAAAGGAAAGGAGGCAGAGGGGGATGATCGGGGCAATGACAGACGCTCTGCAGAAGCTCATGAAACATTGATGAGGAGGTGGAGGAGGAGGAGAAAGAGGAGAAGAGGACAGAGGAGTGGATAAACGCCTTTTAGAGGGACAGAGACAGACAAAAAGAAAGGAGGGATGAAAATGTGTTGTGCCTTCCAGACCATGTTAGACCCCCACCCCGCCCGGCGTTAATCCTCAGCCCCACGCCGAGCTCGGGGCTCCCAAACCAGCAACGCGTCTGCTGATTGGCTGGCTCAGGACGGGAGAAGAGGGGGCTGATGGGAGCACAGAGGGATGAGGGTCTGATGGCTGAGGGAGATTCGATCTTACAGGAAGGCGAGTGTGCGTTCCAGTCCATCAATTAATCATTTGGCAGGATTTTAAGAGCTCGTTCTCTTAATTCAAATGGAAAGTGAAGCCACGCCCACCCCAACATTCAAAACAAAGGACTGGACGCTGCAGTGAGACGGACGGGACTCGACCTGTCATCGAGTCTGAGAGAGCAGCAGGTTATTGTTTCAGATAACAATTATCTTTTTATTTTTCCTGCAAATGTTACAATTAAAGAACTTCACTGCTGCTCTTTGGTGCTTCCATGAACACTGTTGATGGTTCTTCAGAGAACCTCTTGCTAAAAGCTTCGTTGTGGTTCTTGGACGCGTCGTGATGGTGGATCACAGCATCGACGCAGTGACGGAACAGAAATGAGAACCTGCAGCCATCAGCTGGAGTTTCGTTACATTTATACGTTTGGAGATTTGGTGGAGCGAGGTGGAGATCAGCAGCAGTGATGATGAAACCACTCAGTGTTTTTAAAATGTATTTTGCTAACACATCCATAATGTTCATCAGCCAAGAACTCAGCTGGGTCACACAGACACATCCATCTCATCACGAGGCCACTGAAGACTCACATCTCCATCCTTTCTTCATCCATCCATCTTTGCAGCTATCAGCTGTCCATGGATTTATTCATTCACCCATCAAAAACAGAAAACAAGTGAATGATTTCCTCCCCATCAGTCAGCATCGAACCGACTGTAAAGAGATCTCCCATGAGTCCGTTCAGTCTGTTGACTTGTTTACATAACTGCTTGATTTCTAACGGGGGACTCGGCTGGCTAACGAGGAGGCAGTAAAGCTGCTCCGCCTCCCATCCCGTCTCCACCTCGCTCTCACATCTGAAGCTCTTTGCAGTGCAATAATCACCCCGCTGGGAATTGAACCAGCGGTCTTTGAGGACGCGCAGACCACCTGAGCCACTCATGAATTTATATATCCACTGCCCTCTTGAAACCAAGACCTGGACCTATTCATTAGCTCAGACAAGTGAAAGGACCATTAAGGTTTCATAGAGACCAATAACGGCTTCTTGAAGAACCTCTCTAACTCCGGATGTAGTTTGATGAATCTTCTTCACGGAACAAATCTTACACTCTGAGAAACTTGACCTGCTTACAATAAGTAGAGGATTTACAGCAAAAGGTATGGAAACGGTTTTTCATTTACAAAATCCAATAAGTCCAACAAATTCTGGATCTAGACGGATATTCCCTAAAAGAAGTCGTGTATCTAAAGTCCCTTCGGTATCGACTGTTTTGTAAAGTGGGAAAGAGTTCCTGGATGTTTAAAGGGCTCATGTTTGGTGCTCCATACTTCACCTGCGTCTTGCAATCATGATTATTACATTAGTAAATCTGAAGATGAAGAAGAACGCCAGATAACTCGTCCAAATGCTGCACTGAGCCTTCACAACACATTTTTTCCAACTTAACATCATCAAGGACAGACGGGAATCGATTTTTGGACTCTGTGCATTGATTCAGACTCAGGTTTCTCTCCAACTTCTAGCTGAAACTTTGTATTTTTCTCCTTCAGTCAGAGTTCATAGCAGTCATCCCTCTTCCCAGGAACACATTCCAGCTCCTCCTGGGGGATCCTGAGGCGTTCCCAGACCAGATGGGCTAACACAGTCCCTCCAGCAAATTCTGGGGATCTCCTACCAGTTGGATATGCCTGGAAAACCTCCAAAGGAAGGCGCCCAGGAGGATCCTCATCAGATGTTGAATGCAGAGCAGTGGCTCTACTCCGAGCTCCCTCTGGATGTCCAAGCTCAGACACCCAGCAGAAGAAGCACGGCTTGTTATTCTTTGGATCACGACCCAAAGCTCATGACTATTGGTGAAAATCGAGAACTTTGCCTTTCGGCTCAGCAGCCTCTGAACCACAACGTTTGGTACAACGTCCACAGATGGATTCATTACTGTGAGACGCCACTTTGAAGCGCTCCTACGTGTCCTGAAGTTCGGTTTTCTATCACTGCAGATCAACAATTAAACTTTCCCACACCTCGTAAAACACTTTACGATCCTTGAAAGATAACACAGCAGACAATCCACCCTTCTCCACACAACACCCAAACTCAAAGTCAAAACTTCTTTGATAAGACATCTGATGACACTATTCAATAACCAGATGGACTGCTCGATCAGCATTTATGAGCTCGCCTTCAAAACCAGGAAGCACTTAAACAAACAGGTTATTGGGACATATGACGCGTTCATTGAGTCTGTTGGGACGTTCGAAAAACGTTCGTCAAAACAGCTGCTGCGACCACCTTCGCCTGGCCTCCAGCCAGCCAGCTACTTTTAGATACCAGGGACAAAACTGAAGGTTTCTGGGCATCAGCGAGTCGATGAGGCTCCATTAGCCTTCATCTAAATACAACCTGCCCGTAGTTCTCCATGAAAACCTTTTATTGATGAGCTTTGGATAGCTTCCTGTGGAATGTTCAGAAGGTTACTGATGAGGACAATGTCTTTGTAGTGTATGAACATCTCCTTGTATGACGTCGTTGTATTCTGACACTTCAAAGTTTCCCAACAATGTGACAACGTTGGATGAGGTTCATAGAAAAAAAGAAACTCAAACATATTTATGGTGTTTCAGTTTGTCAAACGGATGCGTGGATGTTTTATACTGCAGGTTGTGTTTGCACAAGAGGAAACACAAGAACTTAAATTAGGTGCAAGGTCCAGAAATTATGAAACGTGTCTTCATTTAATCTGAAAACTGCAGCAGCGACAGAGAGAAGTGTTTGATCCGAAACGCAACTGAAAAACTGGAAAACTTATTTGGTGTACAGGTCGTATCAGCGAGGATCTGCTGGTTATAACAGATGATCTAACACTGACGGACGCCTTCACACAGGAGATTTAAAGTCTCAAAGTGTGTTCGTGAACTCATCACTCGTTAATTAAATCTGACAAAAACCAACGGCCGTCTGTCAGCCAACACCCGCTGACTGATTAACGGACAAACCGGAGAGTCACCGGACAGATCGCGACTATCTGAAAGAATCCGGGCGTGCTCGGTCATCGTCATCATCATCATCATCATCATCATCATCTCGCCCTGCAGCACTGAGTACCCAGCCACCCCGGCAGAGGCGGTGGCGGCGGATCAGTTTTAGCAGTAAGTGTATGGATGTGAAGCAGGGTGGGGTTTCTGATAAGGTCCGATAAGTGCTGACTCATTCACATCAACACTCTGATTAAAACACGGACGGTCGCTGCGTCTCATTGGTCGCTTCGTTTGCAACTTTTCTAACTTTACACTAAACTAATTATTGATCATCTCTTTAATGAATTTACAGACTTCATTTTCAGTTCCACGCACCACGTCGTCAAACATTTGAAGAACTTTAAGCTGAGTTAAGGGTTCGACGTCCTGCAGGACTTCTTGAACTTCCTCCAGCTCTCTTACCTTGAAGCTGTTTAAACCTCCCCTCCAGCTGGTTGTAGTTGAAGGCAGCCTGGCCCGAGAAACCGGGGCTGGGGCTCGACCCCCTGATGGGGCTGAGGCTGGGGCTCGGACCCCGGCCTGGGCTCGCGTGAGAGGGGCCGGCAGACGACGGGGACAGGGGGCCGGCGTAGTCCATGGTTGGGGAGAGAGGGCCAGGGGAAAGGGGCAGACTAGGTAGACCGCTGGTGGCGCTCTGAAGCTCCATGATGAAACTCAGAGACGAGTCCAGAGAGGCATCGAGGAGAGAGACTATGAAATATCAGAGTTTCCAGTCAAAGCTCGAGTTTCAGCGTCCAGGAGGGAAAACCTGAGCTCCAGCAGGACGAGCTGACTCGAGTCCAGGAGGAGAAAGTTTAGGAAACAAGTCAAACCTGAGTTTCAGACGCACCAGCACAGAAATAATCCAGAGTCCAGCAGCAGCCCTGAGCGATGGAGGGAGAGCGACAGAAGAGCTGAACTCTCTCTCTGTCTGTCTTTATGTTTCAGATCGCTGGCTCAGCACACGGCGACATCATGCTTCTGTTTTCACTCCATCCATCCAGAGATCACACCTTCCCCGCATTCAGCCATCCAGACATCCTCCGTTCAAACACACCCCCACCCACCACCAACCACGACGGAGCAGCCTCGGCACAATGAAAGGAGAGCAGGAAGAGGTGGAGGAGGTGGAGAATGAAAGCCCGGGTCTGTCCTCCAGCAGCAGCAGCGTCGCTCACACACTGAAAACACCTTCAGACAGAAGGAGAGCCCAGGGTGGAGGAGGGGGGAGGGGCCGCCGAGCAGGAGCTGCGGCTCCGCCCAGCGGCCAATCACACGGCTCCGTTTTAGAGGTGATGTCACTCGTTAGCATAAGGGGAGGAGTGGGAGGAGGGCGAGCGAGAGAGAGAGAGAGAGAGAGAGAGAGAGAGAGAGAGAGAGAGAGAGAGAGAGAGTGAGTGTGTGTGTGTGTGTGTGTGTGTGTGTGTGTGTGAAGATTAAATCTGATTCTAAGAATCTGTTAATCAATAAATTTAATTATAATTAACATTTAAAAACTTTCTTTTGGTTTCTTTCTAAATAAAACTGAATATTTACATTTAAATATTTCCAATGAAGTGAAATATTTCCAGTGACCCGTCGTGGTCAGTTCCGTTTCGTTCAGACGTTTGCAGCAGCTTCCTGTCGAGTTCCTCATTAAATATTCACCAACCTGGACAGGAAGTCTGTCTTAAAAAACATAAAGAGAAACGACTTTACAATGTTAAATTATAACTTGCTTAAACTTGAATAAAATAAAAAAGAGAACTCTTTGATGTATGCAAACAAGAGTTTACGAGATGTTTTTATTGTGAAAGAATAATAAGAAACTCTGTTGATTATAATTTAGAAACCTTGTTAACTCAAGGTGGACTCACGTCTTCATGTTTGTCTCTGCCAGCTCGATGGATGACGAGTTCCTCCGACTGAATTTATAAAGCAACAGAATGTAAACAGACTAACACGACGTTTTATTGTGAAAAAACCAATAGTGACATAAATATTTAAAATTCAACTAAACTGTTTGAAAGAAGGAAT